>NC_061487.1:25491994-25606994 GCF_022539355.2 Hippoglossus stenolepis | reverse complement strand
TAAAATAGCTGATCTTGTTGTCGACCGTTTTTTAGTAAAGTATTGGTTCTGGCACTGTTTAGGTGCCAGTATTGATTTATCACCAGTATTGGGAAAAACCCAAACGATTTGCAACCCTAGAGAGGAGAGGAGGGGGGGGGAGGAGGAGCGTCTGAAAAAAGTGGGAACACCTTGTGCAAATAAACGAAAGTTGTGATCCTCGCAGTTAACAACACCGGAGGAAGGAAATTCTTTCATTCTTTATTTTTCCATAGAGGTTTAAATACCCTGAGGAGTTCTTCACCAGTGGCATCATGGTGGAGCAATGTTTTTATGAATGGATATCAACCGTTCAGTAGAAGATATATCGGCCTCTGAGATTCACAATACCTCGTCTCTCTAGAAAACTACTCATCTTTTTAAAAACATGACTTGACTTAATACAATCTGTTCAAAATCACCCCCACTTCTGTCCACTGCCCCTAAATACGTCCTTGTCCCTTAAATATGTGAACGTATCTTATCAAGAGAAGAGAAGAGAAGAGAAGAGAAGAGAAGAGAAGAGAAGAGAAGAGAAGAGTCGTGGGATGTTCCTGTTCTCCCTCTCACCTGCCGTTCAAACAGCTTCAGGCAGTCCGGCGGTGTGTACAGCTCACAGGGTGCTCTCTCTGGAGACTTCCCAAGCCGCCTATCTTTAGATTTTTTTATTACTTTCTATTGGTTTGATCTGTTGTTGCCATGGTAACCTATTAAAGTTGTGGTCTGAGCTGTCTCCGGAGAAGAACTTGTGTTGGTTTTCTTTTCTTTTTCGCAGCTCGAGCAGGCATCAACGTTTATTTCAGGAGTCTCTGCAGTTTCAACACAGCGGCTCTATCTGTGAGGATAACTGGGGTTCGCTGTGTTGGGAAAACCCCCACAACTCCGCCTCCGCCTCACACATCAACCAATTAAAATGGTATCTTAGCAACCACAGTCAATATGTCTCTAAGCAACACCATTTTAGCACAATGCAGGAAACGATAGCTGAGCAGCAGCCCTCTGGCAGAGAGGAGCACATTCCCCTTCTCGTTGTCCTGCACTCTCAGTTATCACAAACTCACTCCAGCTCTCATAGCTTTGCACACACACACACACACACACACACACACACACACGCACACACGCACACACGCATGCACGCACACACACACACAGGTCTTATTGCAACTGGGATGTCTTCATCACATGAGCTAAGATGTTAGAGTGGAAAAGGGGGGAGGCTGAGAAAAGTGATAAAAGTAAAAAGCACAAGAAATGGACTGAGTGCGTGTGTGTGCATGTGTGTATGTGTGTGTGCATGTGTGTGTGTGTGTGTGTGTGTGTGAGGGGGGGTCAAGCACTCATGGTGGACTTGTACAGCTGACCACCCGCTGACATCTTCCAGTCCATTAGCAGGACGCTAACCTGTGCATGGACTCACACGTGCGCACAAACACACTCTGCACCATCAGCATCAACAGTTTTCTCTGCATTGACTTTGTAACCCAAATTCTCTGTGGATAAATAAATGTGGGTCAAATGAGAAACACACATATTGTGAGATGTGGGGTTTGAAACGTCGGGTTTGGTGCTACATGCTACATGCTACATGCTCCACGCTGTGTTGTTTATGTTGGAGGATTCCGTAGATGGACTCTGTTCAACCACGGCAATGAGTATTTGTTTAAACACGATGTGATTGGCTGGCGCCGGCAAACAACTGAACCACAATGCAGTGCGGCGACACATGATGTCACCACGTTCACTTTGAACAAACAGCGTTCTCTCCGACTTGCACCTCAGTTCAGTGCATGTCTGAAAACCCCTACACTCCGGTGCCTTCGCTGTGAGAACATTTGTGTTTGCAATCCGGATTGAATGATGCTAAAACAGGAAGCGACGATAGATTACCAGTCATTGGGTCTATTGGAAGGATTTAACTGGTGGAAGTGTGCAGCTGGCCCACGAGCAGGCGCCGCGCCCGAGCTCGTTTCTAAACAGAAGGCGAGCTCGCTAACAGGCATCAGAAACACTGAGGCACCTCAGATATGATGCCAGCCTCATCGGCTTTCAGAGACAGAACGAGGACGCAGGGAAAGCAGGGAGGAGGATGGAGGTGTAGGAGGCGGGGATAAACAGTAGGAGGGAGCGAAGCTGCTTGGGGGGAAAGGGAGATAAAAGGGGGAGAGGAGGGAGGTAGGAGGTGGGAGAAACTGGAAGAGGAGCGCAGAGAAGAGAGTAAAGATGAGGAGGAGAGGAGGAGGAGGAGGAACATTGTGCTGAGCTCCCTGGTTCATTTTTGTGTTTTACTATCTCACTCCCTCAAGTCAGTATATAATCCCTATAAGGAGTTCCCCTCTCTATTCTCTCCTTTCACCCAATTACACACAAACACACACACACACACACACACACACACACACACACACAACACTTCCTCACTCCCTACACTCTGCATTATTCATGCTTTGGGTGTAACCTCATCAGTCAGCACACACCCAGCTGACAACACAACACACACTAGCCCAGTGCTCTCTCCCTCACACACACCCACACGCACACACACACACACACACGCACACGCACACGCGCGCACAAATTATTCATGTCCGCATCATTACCAGCTGTGGGACACACTGAGGATGCAGTCAGTCAGTCGCACACTCCATCACATGCTCACCTGTACAGAACGCCACGTTGACAGAGTAAACAGGGGACGTACAGTGGTACGTACAGACAGCGACACGCCCGCTGCTCCTCTGCCGACTGGTTCACTCTGCTGGTTAAAGGGATTTACTGCAATAGGTACCGACACCTTTATGCCTGTGAGTGACAATACTAACGTGTAGCGTCTATACATGTCACCGCAAGCAATAAGACGAGTGGAGCAAATGCATCTTCGTTATGTAAAATTATTGCTTTGCTGCCTCCATTTTTGTCTACATAAAAGTGAACTCATCATTATACAGTATTTCCCAATGACCTCAACCCAGATAAGGTCATTCTCAGTTTAAGGACTGATTAAGATGGGAAGTATTCTGACTTGAGTCAAATTATGTAGACATGTTTACGTCTTAATCGCACTATAACATCCTATTAGAGTTTTCACATTCAGCCACTGACAAAAAGATGTTAAGAATCACACCTTTTTGTTTAAACTCTGAGTTGGTTCAGTCCAACCCATCACAGAGGTTTACCTTCTTCTTCCTTGTCTAATTATAAACTACTTTGTTTTAGCTGTAGTCAGATTTAAGCTATAATTATTTTTAAATACGGGAACAGATCGCTCGGCGTCATGATCTCTCCTTTCAACCGGCCGCTCTGTGCTTTGCTTTCATTATCATAATTACTGTAATGGGAGGTTTCACATCAAGGTCTCGTCCTCGACTAAAATGGCTCTTTGAAGTCTTGAGGAGCAAAAGTCATCTTCTGATTTGTGCTTTGAGAGATCCTCGATTTGAGGTGACGTAGGTTCAAATAAACAGCTTTTGAAGTTGTGATTATTAATTTCCTCCATGGACCGAACCATAGACTGTAAATAAACATGGACCTAGAGTCAGGGTCTGGAAAGTGAAACAATGAGGAAGTGTCTAAAAACCTGTATTCTCCTGAAGGATCAGCAGAGGGCGACTCCATCGGTTTAAAAAGGAGATTATGTCTCAATCTTTAGTTTCAAGTCTTCTTCAATACACTTGATGTTCATTCAGTACACTTTGTTCCCGTTTAGAGTCAAATAGATGATGAAGCAAAAGCAAAATTCCGTTTTTTTTTTTAATCATCATTGTATTGGTCATCACGTGAAATACCAGGAGCGAGTTCACACACACACACACACACACACACACACACACACAGCTCAGGTTCAGTATATTCACATTTAAACATCATGAAAAATGAGTTGTCAACGACATCTAACATTACACAGCCTGAGACTTGACTCAGTCAGACATTGACTGGATGTGACCAAATTGTATTCATTTTCATATGTTTATCTTCTGTTTATTTCAGTGACGGTGCGACACACAACGACATCGCATTAACACCGTAAACAGTGCTGCTTTTGAAAATCCACATTAGTTTGACATTTTCCTGAATAAATAAATAAATTTCTCATTTAAAATACTACTGCCTCCACCATGTTGCACCTGTAATCATTTACACCTTTACACGTATTGTTACTAGATCACCAACCTTAAAACGCCCACCAACCAAACTGTTATATAATACACATGCATGGTAGCACTCTTTATTTGATTTGACAGTCAGGTCCCTAAATCTCTTCCTGAAGAATTTGCCCATGGATGAGAAGAACCTGCCAGGAAAGGGTCCTTTCTTTTTAGGTGACGTCAATTGAATCCTCAAGACGTCAATGAAGATGCAGTCAGCCACCTGTGTCTCCGCGGCTTTCAGAATCTCATAGTGCCAATTTTCACAAACAGTTCTTTGAACACAGCCTTGTGGATCTTGTCAACATTTTTAACTGTGGTTACGCTCACGTTTCATTGGGATGGATCTGCTGCTTTGCCTTCTCAAGAGATTTTTGATAATAATGTCCAGAGATCTTTCAGAGTCATTAATACTTTGGCCTTCTTTAAGGTATAGGACACAAGCCTCACAATAACCAGCCCATCTCTATGTTGGCAGAGTCCTGCGCTGACATCATACTTGGCTCACAAGGATGCGGACTTCAAGCCAGCCTTGGCTTGACAGTGGTTATTGCCCAAGCCGGAAGTGTTGTGTAACATCATCTGAATCCTCCTTTGCATCATAATTTTCCATCATCAGCCACTTGGTCATCTGCAGATTCATCATAAGCATTTTCTTCATCTGAAGATTCATCTCCCAGAATTTCCAGCTTCAGCATTCTAATATCTACATTCAAACTCTCCTCTGAATCCCTGAGATGTAGGATGACCCTGAATTCTTCATCCATGTCCTCTTGAGGGTCTGGTCTTCTTCATCACTCTGGTTGATGGATGAAGTGGCGACCAGTGTGGGACTTTGTGATCATCTGCTGGCTCAGAAAGACACGGGACAAGCGGTTCTGCCAAAAGGAAGGCTATGTGAAATAACATCTGAATCCTCTTCCAGCGTCAGAATTTACATCAACTGAACATTCATCTCCAGAATTTCCATCTTCAACATTTCTAACATCAATTTGTCATCAGATTTCCCATGTCTGACTTGGTCACCCCTGTCCTCATGAAGGGTCTGGTCTTCTAACTTGACTGCTGCTGTGATGGATGAAGTGTCCACCCAGGATCTCCATCACTGCTTTCTGTGATGTAGAATAAACTATGTCTAGCTGTCTTGCCATCACCATTTTGTGTTGTCCCCTCTCTGGCTGTCCAGTAGGAGGTTGTGTGCCTTCTCCTTGCTGCACCACGCACTGGCACATTTTCAGGCACAAGCAATTTGATATATTGCCAATTAGAGCGATCATTGCATTTAAACTTTCTGGAATGTCACGCCTTCCCTCAAGTGTCCACGAGCATCTTCCTATACGATTGTTATTTTGCTCACTATCTGTTGAGCAATTAATCGAAAGCTAATTCATAAGCTCTCACAATGCGTTCTGAGTCATTCGATAAAATGACAGAAAAACTGTGGAAGGATGCTTTCATGTGTTCTTCAGGACAGAAGTCCTCATCTGAATCCAAAGTAACACTGATCCGGTCGTACAAGTGAATATATCCTTGGGGATTTCTCTTTCCAATCTAAAATGATTGACTGATGCTTTCGGATTTCCCTGGTGGACAGTTTAAGAACCTGTTTGCAAACTCTTCGCAGTGGACCTGTTGATCTCATCGTGGTCATGAGACTCAGCCGAGCAGTTCATGTCCAACACTATTTAGGACAAGGTCACTGGAGGGAAATTCCGCAGACAATCAGATTGAGTTTGGATGGGTCCCTTGGCGATCTGTGTGGTTTAGTAACCAGTTATCTACCAATCTCTCAAAATGTGTAAGGTCTCTGACTTTCTTCTACAGCTTCTACTTTGTTCAGCCAACATCAGGATAGGGCCTTACATACATGTTCTCTAGCCTTTGATCAAGGTGAGATCTCATTCATAGGAGAAGCTCCTACAACCCTTTGGAGTTAAAAGGTTAAAAAGTGGAGATGCATAATGGGAAAGACGAAGAGGAGGCGGACATTAAAACATACTGCCTGTAATGTAAAACTTGTAAAAATTGTCTATTTATGGGGAGGGTGTTAATAACTGCATTGTAGGTCGATTTAAGGTGTGTCATTTTCTGCTTGTGCCCTAATATTTTTAAGTAGGTATGGGCTGCTTGTAAAAACGTTAGTCTGGAGCCTGAGTCGGCAGGGCAGGATGATGAAATGAAACCATGTAATCAGTAATTCCTGACTGTAATGTCAGCCGTGTGAGAAAAGATGTCAAGCGGCTCTGACCCCCGTCAACTCTGTGTTACTGCGTCTGACCTCTTGACTGATATCAGACTCGTATCCCATCACTACACTTCCTTCATTCTCTTTTCCTAAGCTACTTCCCCGTCAGTTCTTTCTCTCAGCGTCTTCCCACCGCCTCTGTCTTTCTGTTCTATCTTCACCGTCAAATTCTTCTTTCACCCAAACTTCCAGGGCGAGTTCACACACACACGCACACACACACACACACACACACGCACACACACACACACACACGCTCCAGAGTTTACGATACTGCATTTCAATAGCAGTAAAATGCTTGTCAGCATTTTGTGCGCTCAGTACAACACAAGACTTGACTCAGTCAGGAATTTGACTGTATGTGACCAAATTGTATTCATTTTCATATCGAACTTTATCTTCTTTATTTCAGTGACGGTCACGACACACATGACATCAGCATTAACACGTAAACAGTGCGCTTTTGAAAATCCATTGAATTTGACATTTTCCTTAGTAATGTCATTCTCATTTAAATGCTACTGCCTCCACCATGTTTTACCTGTAATCATTTACATTTACACGTATTGTTACTAGATCCACCAACAAAACGCCCACCAATAGCTGTTATAATACACATGCGGCTTGGTACTTATCTTATTTGGGATTTGACAGTCAGGTCCCTAAATCTCTTCCTGAAGAATTTGCCCATGGACTGGGAAGAATATGCGGAAGGTCCTTTCTTTTTAGGTAGCGTCAATTGAATCCTCAAGAGCGTCAATGAAGATGCGATCCAGCCTGCTGTTGTCTCCATGACTTTCAGAATCCTTCGCAGTGCCAATTTTTCTGAAGCAGTTCTTTGAACACAGCCTTGTGGATCTTGTCAACATTTTTAACTGTGGTTACGCTCATTTCTATTGGGATGGATCTGCTGCTTTGCCTTCTCAAGAAGATTTTTGATAATAATGTCCAGAATCTTTCAGTCATTAATACTTTGGCCTTCTTTATGGTATAGGACACAAGCCTCACAATAACCAAGCCATCTCTATGTTAGTCCTGCGCTAAGCATCCTCTTAGCTCACAAGGATGCCGGACTTCAAGCCAGCCCGGCTTGACAGTGGTTTATTGTATTAAGCGAGTGTTGTGTAACATGATCTGAATCCTCCTTTGCATCACAATTTCCATCATCACCATTCGGTCATCTGCAGATTCATCATAATTTTCTTTCATCTGAAGATTCATCTCCAGAATTTCCAGCTTCAGCATTTCCATCATCTACATTCAAACTCTCCTCTGAATCCCTGAGATGTGAGATGACCCTGAATTCTTCTGTCGCTTCCTCTTGAGGTCCTGGTCTTCTTCATCACACTGGTTGATGGATGAAGTGGCGACCAGTGTGGGACTTTGTGATCATCTGCTGGCTCAGAAAGACACGGTTCAGCGGTTCTGCCAAAATGAAGGCTATGCGAAACCTTTGCTCTGATCCTCTTCAGCGTCAGAATTTACATCAACTGAACATTCATCTTCAAATTTCCATCTTAATATTTCTTTTATCAGAATTTCCATCATCAGATTTCCCATGTCTGACTTGGTCACCCTGTCCTCATGAAGGTCCTGGTCTTCTGCTAGACTGCTGGTGATGGATGAAGTGTCCACCAGGATCTCCATCACTGCCTTGTGATGTAGAATAAACTATGTCACAGCTGTCTTTGCTGTATTCACCATTTGTGTTATTCTCCTGGCTGTCCAGTAGGAGGGAGTTGTGTGCCTTCTCCTTGCTGCACACGCACTGGCACATTTTCAGTATAAACAATTTGATATATTACTGATTCGACGATCATTGCGTTTAAACTTTCCCCGGAATATCACGCCTTCCTCAAGTGTCTGAAAGCATCATGCCTATGCATTGTTCTTTGCTCATATCTCTTGAGCAATTAATCAATGAATTCACGCAGCTCTACGGTAAATTCTGAGTCATTCGATAAAATGTGACAGAAAAACTGTGGAAGGATGTCTTTCATGTTCTTCAGGACGAGGGAGTCATCTAGTCCAAAGTAACACAGTCCAGTCGTACAAGTGAATGTATCTGGGGATTTCTCTTTCCAATCTAAAATGATTGACTTGATGCTTTGGATTTCCCTGGTGGACAGTTTAAGAACCTGTTTGCATAAACTCTTCGCAGTGGACCTGTTGATCTCATCGTGGTCATGAGACTCAGCCGAGCAATTCATGTCCAACACTATTTGGGACAAGGTCACTGGAGAATTCACGCAGGCAATCAGATTGGTTGGATGGGTCATGGCGTCTGTGTGGTTTAGTAACCAGTTGTGTCTGCAATCTCTCAAAAGAAATGTTAACCAGGTCTCATTTTCTTCTGCAGCTTCTACTTTGTTCAGCCAACATCAGGATAGGGCCTTACATACATGTTCTCTGGCCTTTGATCAAGGTGAGATCATGAAACTCACTAACCCTTTGGAGTTAAAGGTTAAAGGATACATAATGGGGAAAGACGAAAGTAGGACATTAAAACATACTCCCTGTAATGTAAACTTAAGTTGTCTATTTATGGGAGGGGGGATATTAATAACTTGCATTGTAGATCAATTTAAGGTGTGTCCCTACATTTTTCTGCTTGTACCTAATATTTTAAATGAAGTATATGGGCTGCTTGTAAAAGCGTTAGTCTGGAGCCCTGAGTCGGCAGAGCAGGATGATGAAATGAAACCATGTAATCAGTAATTCCTGACTGTAATGTCAACCCGTGAGAAAGATATCAAAAGCGGCTCTGACCCCGTCAACTCTGTGTTACTGCGTCTGACCTCTTGACTGATATCAGACCTCGTATCCATCTACACTTCCTTCATTTCTCTTTTCCCTAAGCTCTGACCCCGTCAGTTCTTTTCTCTCAGCGTCTTCCCACCGCCTCTGTCTTTCTGTTCTATCTTCACCGTCAATTTTCTTCTTTCACCCAAACTTCCCAGGAAGCGAGTTCCACACACACGCACACACACACACACACACACACACACACACACACACGCTCCAGAGTTCACGATGCTGCATTTAAACATCATGAAAAATGAGTTGTCAGCATTTTGGCGCTCAGTACAACTAAGACTTGACTCAGTCAGAATTTGACTGGATGTATTAAATTGTATTCTGTTTTCATATTGAACTTTGTCTTCTTTATTTCAGTGACGAAGTCGAGCCACACAGCGACATCGCATTAACACCGTAAGCAGTGCTGCTTTTGAAAATCCATTGAATTTGACATTTTCCTGAATAAATAAATGATTTCTCATTTAAATACTACTACCTCCACCATGTTTGCACCTGTAATCATTTTACCTTTACATTATTGTTACTAGATCACCAACCAAAGCCCACCAACCAAACTGTTATAATACACATGCATGGTAGCACTCTTTATTTGGGATTTGACTTGATCAGGTCCTAAATCTCTTCCTGAAGAATTTGCCCATGGATGAGAAGAACCTGCGGAAAGGTCCTTTCTTTTTAGGTGACGTCAATTGAATCCTCAGAATCAATGAAGATCTGATCAGCCACCTGTGTCTCCATGACTTTCAGAATCTCCTTCGCAGTGCCAATTTTCTGAAGCAGTTCTTTGAACTGGCCACTTGTGGATCTTGTCAACATTTTAACTGTGGTTACGCTCATTTCATTGGGATGGATCTGCTGCTTTGCCTTCTCAGAAGATTTTTGATAATAATGTCCAGATCTTTCAGAGTCATTAATACTTTGGCCTTCTTTATGGTATAGGACACAAGCCTCACAATAGCAAGCCCATCTCTATGTTGGCAGAGTCCTGCGCTGACATCACTCTTAGCTCACAAGGATGCCGGACTTCAAGAAGCCAGCCTTGGCTTGACAGTGGATTTGTGCCCAAACGAGTGTTGTGTAACATTATCTGAATCCTCCTTTGCATCACAATTTCCATCATCGGCACTTCAGTCATCTGCAGATTCATCATAAGCATTTTCTTCATCTGAAGATTCATCTCAGAATTTTAACCAACATTTCCATCATCTGCATTCCAAACTCTCCTCTGAATCCCTGAGATGTGAGATGACCCTAGAATTCTTCATCCATGTCTCTTGAGGTCCTGGTCTTCTTCATCACACTGGTTGATGGATGAAGTGGCGACCAGTGTGGGACTTTTGTGATCATCTGCTGGCTCAGAAGAGACACGGGACAGCGGTTCTGCCAAAGGAAGGCTGTGAAATAACATCTGGGATCCTCTTCAGCGTCAGAATTTACATCAACTGAACATTCATCTCCAGAATTTTCCATCTTCAACATTCTAACATCCAAATTTCCATCACATCAGATTTCCCATGTCTGACTTGGTCACCCCTGTCCTCATGAGGTCCTGGTCTTCTGCTTGACTGCTGATGGATGAAGTATCACAGGATCTCCATCACTGCTTTCTGTGATGTAGAATAAACTATGTCACAGCTGTCTTTGCTCATCACCATTTGTGTTGTGTCCGTCCTGTGGGCTGTCCAGTAGGAGAGAGTTGTATTACCTTCTCCTTGCTGCACCACGCACTGGCACATTTTCAGGCGCAAGCAATTTGATATATTGCCAATTAGAACGATCATTGCGTTTAAACTTTCTGGAACTATCATGCCTTCCCTCAGAAGTGTCTGGCTTTATCATGCCTATGCGATTGTTTTATTTCTGCTCACTATCTCTTGAGCAATTGTCGGCTGAATTCACATAATCTCTGATAGGAGTTCCTGAGTCATTTCGATAAAATGTGACAGAAAAGGCTTGTGGAAGGATGTCTTTCATGTTCTTCAGGACAGAAGTCCTCATCTAGTCAAGTAACACTGATCCGGTCGATGCAAGTGGACATATCCTTAGGATTTCTCTTTCAATCTAAAATGATTGACTTGATGCTTTTTCGGATTTCCCTGGTGGACGGTTCAGAACCTGTTTGCATAAACTCTTCACCCAGTGGACCTGTTGATCTCATCGTGGTCCTTGAGACTCAATGACGTTCATGTCCAACACGGTTTGGGACAAGGTCACTGGAGGAAATTCACGCAGGCAATCAGATTGAGTTTGGATAGGTCCATGGCGTCTGTGTGGTTTAGTAACCAGTTGTCTACCAATCTCTCAAAATATTGCTTTCAAATCTCTGTTTTCTTCTGCAGCTTCTACTTTGTTCAGCCAACATCAGGATAGGGCCTTACATGCATGTTCTCACAGCCTTTGATCAAGGTGAGATCATAGGAGAAACTCACCTAACTTTGGAGTTAAAAGGTTAAAGGATACATAATGGGGAAAGAAGAAGAGAGTAGGACATTAAAACATACTGCCTGTAAATGTAAAACTTGTAAAATTGTCTATTTATGGGGGGTGTTAATAACTGCATTGTGAGTCGATTTAGGTGTGTCATTTCTGCTTGTACCCCTAATATTTTAAGTAGTATATGGGCTGCTTGTAAGCGTTAGTCTGGTGGAGCCCTGAGTGACAGGAGCAGGATGATGAAGTGAACCATGTAATCAGTAATTCCTGACTGTAATGTCAGCCGTGAGAAAGATGTCAAGCGGCTCTGACCCCCGTCAACTCTGTGTTACTGCGTCTGACCTCTTGACTGATATCAGACACCGTATCCATCACTACACTTCCCTTCTCTTTTCCTAAACTCGCCCCGTCAGTTCTTTCTCTCTCAGCGTCTTCCCGCCACCTCTGTCTTTCTGTTCCTATCTTCACCGTCAAATTCTTCTTTCACCCAAACTTCCAGGAGCGGTTCACACACACACACACCGCCAGGTTCACGATGCTGCATTTAAACATCTGTGAAAATGAGTTGTCAGCATTTTGTGCGCTCAGTACAACACAAGACTTGACTCAGTCAAGAATTTGACTGGATGTGACCAAATTGTATTCATTTTCATATTGAACTTTATTCTGCTATTTCAGTGACAGTGCGACACAACATTATCCGCATTAACACCGTAAACAGTGCTGCTTTTGAAAAATCCATTGAATTTGACATTTCCTGAATAAATAAATAAATTTCTCATTTAAATACTACTGCCTCCACCATGTTTGCACCTGTAATCATTTACACATTTACACGTATTGTTACTAGATCGCAGCAAAACGCCCACCAACAAACTGTTATAATACACATGCATGGTAGCACTCTTTATTTGGGATTTGACTTGATCAGGTCCTAAAATCTCTTCCTGAATTTGCCCATGGATGAAGAACCTCGGAAAAGGTCCTTTCTTTTTAGGTAGCGTCGGTGAATCCTCAAGGCGTCAATGAAGTGCAGTCAGCCACCTGTCTCTATGACTTTCAAGTCTCCTTCACCCAGTACCAATTTTCTGAAGCAGTTCTTTGAACACAGCCTTGTGGATCTTGTCAACATTTTTAACTGTAGTTACGCTCATTTCATTGGGATGGATCTGCTGCTTTGCCTTCTCAAGAAGATTTTTGATAATAATGTCGAATCTTTCAGAGTCATTAATACTTTGGCCTTCTTTATGGTATAGGACACAAGCCTCACAATACTTAAGCCCATCTCTGTATTACTGGCAGTCCTGCGTGACATCACTCTTAGCTCCTGAGGATGCGGACTTCAAGCCAGCCTTGGCTTGACAGTAGTTGTGCCCAAACGAGAGTGTTGTGTAACATGTCTAAGCAATCCTCCTTTGCATCGATTTCCATCATCAGCCTTGGTCATCTGCAGATTCATCATAAGCATTTTCTTCATCTGAAGATTCATCTCCCGAATTTCCAGCTTCAGCATTTCCATCATCTGCATTCAAGCTCTCCTCTGAATCCCTGAGATGTGAGATGAACCTGAATTCTTCATCCATGTCCTCTTGAGGGTCCTGGTCTTCTTCATCACACTGGTTGATGGATGAAGTGGCGACCAGTGCTGGGACTTTTGTGATCATCTGCTGGCTCAGAAAGACTGCGGGACAGTTCTGCCAAAAGGAAGGCTATAGCAGGGAAATAACATCTGAATCCTCTTCCGCGTCAAGAATTTACATCAACTGAGCATTCATCTCCCAGAATTTCCATCTTCAACATTTCTAACATCAGAATTTCCATCATCAGATTTCCCATGTCTGACTTGGTCACCCCTGTCCTCATGAAGGTCCTGGTCTTCTGCTAGACTGCTGGTGATGGATGAAGTGTCCACCAGGATGTCATCACTGCTTTCTGTGATGTAGAATAAGACTATGTCACAACTGTCTTTGCTCATCACCATTTGTGTTGTCCCTCTGGCTGTCCAGTAGGAGGTTGCCTTCTCCTTGCTGCAGCACTGGCACATTTTCAGGCATAAACAATTTGTTATATTGCCAATTGGAAGATCATTCGTTTAAACTTTCTGGAATATCACACTTCCCTCAGAAGTGTCACAAGCATCATGCTATGGGTTGTTTCTATTTTGCTCACTATCTCTCCGAGCAATTAATGTTGAATTCATAAACTCTAAGTAAATTCCTGAGTCATTCGATAAAGATATGACAGAAGAAAAACTGTGGAGGATATATGTTTTCATCTGTCAAGGACCAAGTCCTCATCTAGTCAAAGTAACTTACTGATCCGGTCGTACAAGTGAATATATCCTTGGGGATTTCTCTTTCCAATCTAAAATGAGTTAATGATGCTTTCAGTTTCCCTGGTGGACAGTTTAAGAACCTGTTTGCATAAACTCTTCGCAGTGGACCTGTTGATCTCATCGTGGTCATGAGACTCAGCCGAGCAGTTCATGTCCAACACTATTTGGGACAAGGTCACTGGAGGAAATTCACGCAGGCAGAATCAGATTGAGTTTGGATGGGTCCATGGCGTCTGTGTGGTTTTAGTAACCAGTTGTCTACCAATCTCTCAATGTTAACAGGTCTCTGTTTTCTTCTGCAGCTTCTACTTTGTTCAGGCCAACATCAGGATAGGGCCTTACATACATGTTCTCTAGCCTTTGATCAAGGTAGAGATCATAAGGAGAAGAACTCACCTAACCCTTTGGAGGTTAAAAGGTTAAAGGATACATAATGGGGAAGAGCAGAGAGGAGTAGGACATTCTAAAACATACTGCCTGTAATGTAAAACTTGTAAAAAATGGTCTATTTATGGGGGTGTTAATAACTGCATTGTAGGTCGATTTAAAGGTGTGTCCTACATTTTCTGCTTGTACCCTAATATTTTTAAGAAGTAAGAGGATATGGGCTACTTGTAAAAACGTTGATACGGAGCCCTAATTAGAAGCAGAACGGGATGATGAAATGAAACCATGTAATCAGTAATTCCTGACTGTAATGTCAGCCGTGAGAAAGATGTCAAGCAGAAACTAAACCCCGTCAACTCTGTGTTTACTGCGTCTGACCTCTTGACTGATATCAGACTCGTATCCCATCACTACACTTCCTTCATTCTCTTTTCCTAAGCTTTCGCCCCGTCAGTTCTTTCTCTCTCAGCGTCTCTTGCACCTCTGTCTTTCTGTTCTATCTTCACCGTCAAATTCTTCTTTCACCCAAACTTGGTCTGTGTCAACTCCCTCACATCTCCTCCTTCCCCCAGTCGAACTTTATTCCTTTTACACCCAGCACTCTCACAGCAGCATCCCGCTTCTTGGTTACCAGGGAAACGGTAACCTTGGACACCAGGTTTCAGAGGCTGAGGGATGCACTTGCTATCGGGGTTTACATCACTTACTGATTTACATGTATATAATATATATAATATATATACATGCGTCGAGGCTGCTGTGATCGCAGGAATGATCCAGACTGAGCTCTTGGCACCAGGTGGCTACAGACACACACTCATTTGACTGAACTCAATCAAATTATAGAGATGAAGACAATATGCTCCCTGACAAGGATTTTCTTCACATTTCTAATCAATTTACTTGATTTATTATTTATTCTATTGATTATTTACAAACTCTTTCCTTAACTGAACGAAGGAGGTAATGTTTCTGCCCATGTTCGTTGTTTGTTTGACAAAGGTCATGGAAGGAACGGGACATAAGCCAAGACAGAACAATTTGAATTTTGGGGTGGATCCAGGAATTATTTTGTTACTTTCTATAACGTTGTCACATAAGGTGTTTGTTCTTTTATTATTTTCTCCAATTTCCCAGTGAATAATTCATGGGTTTGATGAAAGTAATCAGGCATATTCAGGGAACTGATACATGAAAGTGACCAATTTGGTAAAACTCGAAGAAATTAAAAGAACAGTTTGTCCTTGAAGCATTTGCTCATGGACATTCTAGTTTTCCTGATGTTTACCTCTGCCAAGAAAGGTATGTGCTCACCCGTGTCTGATGGTTTCTGAACAAAAATACACAAAAAATACAGGACAGATTTCCACGATTCTTGGTGAAAGGACTTGTTATGCATCAGGGAAGAACCCTTTACATTTTCATATTTAGGGGAGTGATATCTGTGAGTGTTTTTAATTTAGTGCAGTTTGATTAAAATGAAAAGGACTATTTGTCCTTGGTGCATTCTACTCGTTTTCCTGATGTTTTTCTTCGTTTGTAGCTCATTCAATCTTTTCTTCACACGCAGCATTTCCCATTTTCTTCAGCACATTCTCCAATTCCCTTACGGTGATGTGAATTAATTGGGTGTGGGTATGCGTGTATCTGAGGGTGAAATCTTCATTTGCCAGTTTGACATTAAAGGCAAAATATTAGTTATAATATCACTCTTTTCCTTTAACATTTAATTTTACTATTGAAGAAACTATATCATTCATTCAAGCATTAGAATCATACGTTTAACTGATAGCATTTATAGCGTTTTGTTGGTTTGAGGGATCCATAAAAAGAATCTCATTAAGGGAGCACACAGACTCAGCTTTCCCAACATACTGTAGTGGATATAATCTTCATTTGAAACCCATTAAATCCAAATGAATAAGTGATGAACGTTACGCAAACTGCTTCACCAAGAATCAGATCGCTGCCTCCGACTGAGCTGAGATGTTTTACTCACTTCTTCTTCATTCATCACCATCTTCACTCCGACCTCTCACCCAACTTCCCTCTTCCCTCTTTCCCTTTCTCCTCCATCCATCATTCTCCCCTCACACTGCTCCATCGTTACTGTGTACCCCCCCCACCCGTGATCTACTTCACCTTCATCTTCACGAACAAAGGAGGGGATGAAGAGGCCGAGGTGGAGGGGAGGTGGTGATGGCTCGGGGGCGGAAGAAGACAATAGAGAGCGGAGATGAAAGAGGAGAAGATGAGAGAAAAGAGAGGTGAGAGGAAGAGGAGATGGGGAGGAGGAGTCGGATGAGAGGCAGCTACAAGCCTCGTGGAGGGTCACTCACCGGCACAAAACAATTTCCTGAACTGATTTGAAAAAAAGACTTGGGCTTAACAAGATTTTACGTGAGTGATGTGTGAGTGTTTGTGTGTGTGTGTGTGTGTGTGTGTGTGTGTGTGTGCGTGCGCCTGCAGATTCGTCAGAGTGCGGTGGCTCGCTCAGTGAAAGCTCGAAAAAAAAATTGCTAATGAGAGTGGCTCATTAAACACAGCAGCATTTAAACAGGACAGATAGGACAGGAGATTTAATTCATTCGCCCTCTTCTCTTTTTGTTGCCTGCTCATCACCACTCCACACGCACACACACACACACACCCGCACACACACACACACACACACACACACACACACACACACGCACACGCACACACACTCCACCTGCCAAGCCAATTAAAAAAGGTTTTCTGGAACCAGATTCTGTTATTGCTGTAAAAAGCTGTCACACAAAAAGAAAAGGAGACAAACAGTTGAAAGAACGCTGGATTTGAAGCACGAGCTCCATGTGGATTACATATTTAGATTATTTGTTCATGAAATTGTGAGCCGTCATTTGGGAGCGTGACTGAAACGCTGCTGCAGCGAAGAGGCAGACGTGCAGGAGGGTTTTCTCTGAATCCGTCACGGCCAAACAAACTCACTGTCAGCCTCTCTTTTTCCCAAAGTATTTATTCTTCAGCTGTCTTCACTGCTCACAGCTCTTGATGCAGAACAATCTTTGGTCTTGATCAAAAATGATGAACTGAGCATCGCCAGGAGAAACCACAGTAAAGTATGAAAAGTGTCACGGGGATGTCAGAGGTTTCTAATGGAGCCCGAGGTCCGTCCTGCATCTGGATGACGACACGAGCGAGATACGCTTGCAAATACAAAACTCGGGCGAAAGTTGGCTGAGCAACGTTTTGTCCTAACAAGCTGACATCAACTCAACCTATCGCCATGACAACTGTTCCCGACCTCCATGGCAACTGTCACTATAGTGACTTAGGGAGCTCTTCGTGTGATGCCAAGTTGAGCTGCAATGGGATGTGAAAATGTTATATTTGTCTTTTCAATGTTAATATCACAGACTGTATATAAAGATGAAGGATGTGACACTTCACCAAAAGTGAAGCCACCCTGCAATATAGATTATAAACCCTGCCTCCTCCATGTTAGTGGATGAGACCTGGCCCAAGCTAACAAGTCAAAGTACACATCAAAAGGTTTTTTGGTTTTAATTAGTTATTTGACGCTCTAAAAATAGGGGTAAAACGTCACGATTGACAGCTGAGACTGACTGTGATTGGTCGAGTGCATGTATTGGCAAGACCTCAATAACCTGATCCCATCCCCCGAGCGCTACTGTGCAAGACGGAGGAAGTGGAGACACGTCGTATGGGTTTTTTCCCCATCGTTATTTTTCAGTTGAAGAGCAGAACTTGATTTCACGCTCAGATTCTGTAATGCCCCTTGCGCTCACACTCAACTAGCATCCGTTTGTGCTCGAACTGTGCGCTTGTGCTCAGATATTTTCGTTCCCTGGACCGATTTCCTGCCTTACAGCTTCAGCTCCTCTTCTCACGCTCACACGGAATGAGCTGAATCTGCCCAAGTAACAAAATATGTGCCTGAAAGTGCACAGTGTTGGCAGCAGGGGCTATCTGAATGCAAGCGCAGGGATTTGAGTGAAAGCGTCACGAAAAATCTGAACATGAAATCAATGAGCGCTGCTCTCAAACTCAAAGACCAAGCTCTTGAATGAAGAGATGTGAAAAAAACTAATATCTATACAGCCTATGGTTAATACATTAATAAATCAATAATATGCAGTTAATAACTAATATAAAGCAAAGGGCACAAATCTAATTTTACCATCTGAAGATAATTACGTCTTTGAAATGACTCCTCTAATTCTCTCGTTATTAGCAGGATAATTGCAAATAAATATGCTGTGATCTGAGGTCAGAGGTGATCTGAGTTTATTAATCACCAGTAATTACTTTATGATCTGCTTATTTGCAGAATCCCATGAGCTCCAGGCAGCGGCGACTGCTTCCGCTAATTGATACCTTGACAGTCAAAATAATGAATACTGCATGAAGTGGATGGAAATATCACATTTGCATGAATTATTAGTGTGTTGGCCGTCCCTCTGGGAGAATGCAGCGGAGGAGGATGAGCGATGGCGACACAGACTATCAGCATCTCTATAACTGTCCGTCAAGTCCAATGCACATCAGATTCTTTTCTTTCTCAGATTTATTGTCTATTGAGAAAACTAACGGCCGAGAAGATGGTGCAGGTATCACAATGGCTACTGTAGCGTGTTTTAATCCATGAGCAGCACTGTAGTCTGTAATTTTATTCATCCTGTCTTACATTGCAAGAATTTGGCAAGGTCTCCGCAGCATAATAGAGCCAAGACTGCTGGGGTATAAATTTCAGATGACTCATTTTAGTCTCACTGCAAACTCCCTTCAGGTTCCAACAGAGTGCTTTAAAGTAAAAGAGAAAGCACTTCAGTGCAGAACAGACTAGGCTACCAGCCAGGTACAAAGTCTGCTCACCTGCTCCACTTAATCTCTCTGCGTCTATATTCACAGAGGTGGATGGAGAACTAATCAATTCTCACAGGGATGTAAAAGGTCCAGGACTCAGGCCGCAGCCTTCTGCCCGAGCTGATGTCACGCTCTGTCTTCAAACTCCACCCACTCACATCTGCTTCACTCTGGAGATTCTCTTCAGTTCTTATGGCGCTTCAGCTCTTTGGATGCATCAGTTTCCTCTGTGTCTCGCTCGTGATGTATTGATTCTACGAAAAGGAACGATTATCATTTGTGAACGCAAAGAGAAAGTTAGTGGTAGGAACAATGAGACCAAAAGTACAGGGAAAGGTATCGAATAGATCCAATGATTCCAGCGTTGAGTTTGGTGTGATGTGGTCACGTGACACTAATTCAATAAAAAGAAACTTTAAATAAAATGACACCAGCGCTCTGTAGCAGCGGTGGCTGGGATTCATCGACGTGAAAATAGAAAAAAGTGGTTTGTCTGTTTGAACTGGTTCACTTTTTCAATTTCGTTGCCGTTGTAATATCAATATAGTTTTACTCTCTGCAAAATACACGTCGTCATCGTTCAAATATTATATCGTCAGAGGTGATAACGGCAGGAATCATACAAGCACCTCCTCTTCTTTATCTCTGTATATTGTTTGATGCCGTCTCTACTTCCTGAGACCGACTTATTTGCTCGGATTTAATTGGGTCCGTTGGTCTGGACCTTGATCCGAAGAATCTTTCACAGTTTGGTTTGAACTAAACAGAAAAGTCAGAAGCTCAGCACAAAACAAGGTCGGTGTGAAAGTGTTGTAAATAAAAAAAAAGACAAAACTGAGATTTTTCTGTTGCTGTACCGTGAGTGGCCACTGGGACACAGGGGCAGCAGAAATGAAAAAATAAAATGACATAAGAAAAGTCATTTATACTCTAAACCTTTACACACCAAAAACTTACAGTCAGTGAATGTCACAGAGTGGAAACATTGAATGTTTTGCCTATTTGCTTTAAGATGAGAACACACAATCTTATGGGCCTCAAAGTAAAACCACACCTGATTGAAACTGGGCAACAGCAGTAGAGATGTAGTGTAAAATAGAAAAGTTACAACTGGAAATCTTCAATTAAAAGAAAGTGCTTATTGACAGACAGGAGCAGCGTCTAGACTGTTTTTGAAACGTGGATATTTTATCGTCTAGAGTCTCTTTCTCTGCAGTGAAGTCGACTGTAGCCTCGCAGCCAAAAACACACCCACACACACACTCTCACAAATCCTCCACCAGTATTTCACCGGTCAGCAGCGGCCGAGCTTCGGTTTGGTGATTTGACTTCTAGAGCCAGCAGGCCGCTCCGCTCCCGACACAACACTCCTCCTCACTGCCCGCAGCAGACTATAGAATAATAATATCCCAGCTCCCAGGACAAAAGAGCAGAGGGAGCGTGTACGTGAAACAGCAACGGAACAAGAGAGACACTTGACTGATTGATTAAACAACGACTGCTCGTTAGAGGGAAAGTAGCCTTGAGTTCTGCTGAATGGCTGCAGCTGAGAGACAGATAAAGGCCGAGCTGGTGGATGGAGATATAGAGACACACACACACACACACACACACACACACACAGAGGCTGTAACATGAACATGGATATCAGAATGGGGCTGTGCACCAGCTGCTATATATAGCACATGGGAAAAACTAGGATAACACATTACAGCTCTGCAGCTGACTGCCACACACACACACACACACGTGTGAGGACACTTAGTGAGGACACTCATTGACATAATACATTCCCTAGCCCTTAACCTTAACCCTAATCTTAACCTTAATCTTAACCTTAACCTAATTCTAACCCTAACACCAAGTCTTAAAGCTCAAACAGTCCATTGAAAAATGAGGGCCGGTCCTCACTCTGTAGGGTCTATACTTAAATGGGCTTCACAAATATAAGTGCATATGTAATATATATATATATATATAATTATATATAAAGTACAGGAACACACACAAACACACACACAGTCTTACCTTCTTGGTGAAGTCCATGGCTTTAAGGATGGAAAGATTGAGTGTTTCCAACGAGGCCAGAACTCCCTCATAGTCCCCCATGTGTTTAGCAAAGTAGTCTGCACACAGAAACACACACACACACACACACTAATTGGAACATTACAAGGTTTACACAACTTTAAGAGTCACAAAGTAATTTGTGACGGTTAACTGAAATGAATTAGCTAAAATTAAGATATTTTCCTGAAATAATAATTGCATTTCAACGGAGAAATTATTTTTAATAATAGATAAGACAGAGAATGAGGGCAGCGGCAGGTGTGTGTGTGTGTGTGTGTGTGTGTGTGTGTGTGTGTGTGTGTGTGTGTTTGTGTGTGTGTGTGTGTGTGTGGGCAGTCACTTACCACAGAGTTCCTTCGTGTCAACATTACTATCACAGCATGGAAGTGCAGCAGCAGAGGGAGAAAAAGGAAGGAAGGATGTAAGGAAGGAAGGAAGGAAGGAAGGAAAGGGAGAAGTAGAAGAGCAGGGTCAGAAAATGAGGAAAGGCTTTTTTAGGCATAAATACAGGACTGATAGGACAGGACATTTAATGAATGAATGAATCCTTCTCTTTTTGTTGCTTGCTCATCACTTCAACACACACACACACACACACACACACACACACACACACACAGTCTTTGGCAGGCAGGGAGCAGCCTAACAAGACTGACAGGAGTCTGAATCAATCTGCCATCATTCATGCTCAGCTGACGGTGAATTCTAAAGGAGACTGTCCCCGGTCGACTGACCAGGAGAGAAATGCAGCTTTCAGACCTGCACTGAATCTCCAGACATTGTCCAGAGGGGCTGAACGTGAGAAGACAAAAGAACGGGACATTCTCTGGAGTTTCTCCTGCCGGCCTTCTAGTAAAAGCTCTGGATAATGTCTGAATACATGTAGCTTCACTGGAAGTCAGTGGGGGTGTTGATGACGTTTCCAACACACGACGGACGCAGAACAAAGAAAATATCTTAGAAAGACGAGATTTGAGAACTTTTCTCGATCTGTTGTCCACAGCGATTTATCTTTGCAGCAAAATGTAAACGTCTCGCCCCTGCATGCTGCACCACGCCTCACGCCGAGGGGTTTGATGTGTTTCACTGCAGAATCTCGTGCTCTGGACCTCATTTTCTGGAGTTCATGTATGAAACCGGCTGTAGAGGAGAAGGAGGGAGGAGCGGCAGGGAGGAAGAGAGGGGGAAAAGAAGATCCTCTCTTCTTCATGCAGCCAAAAGAGGGATGAGATGTAACTGATGATGGGAGAACCGAGGACGGAGAACAGACTGACGGAAAGACGCCATCTGTTCATCTTAATCATAAATTACTGTTCGGAAAAAGGAGAAAGTTCCTGGAATAAAACAGTAAATATTAGAAATATCAGCAGGTTATTGCTTTGTTTTATCTGGTTGACCCTTGATGAACGGGCTGATTTGTTAATGGCTCATATGATTTTATTAAGCTGCAGTTAGATTCCTCCTGCAGAGCTTCTGCCAGCATGAGTCCTGATCTATCACTGTGACAGATGGGCTTTAAAGACCTCCACTAAAAGTCCAGTTCTATCCAACATGAAATGTATTTCCCTGTTTATTCAGTTGGCTAAAATAACAGAGGCAGATTGTTTACCATCCAAACGGAGCTTCCAGACGTCCACTGCATTTTCACACAGGAAATAAACCGGTAATTATGTGGTTCTCTGCAACCGATGCAGGCCCCCGGGTGTTAGTAATAATATTCAAGTCCCATTAATCCTGGGGTTTATACCATATCGCTGGCAGGAAGAGTCAGCGTATGTTTCTATGACATTAGATTTCATTAAAATCATACATACATTTAAATGCAAAGTGCTGATGCGGTGCTTTCACACAGTATCTTAGTGAAGTCTGACGTGGTTTATGCACAATAAAGAGAAACTCAGCTGATTTTAATCATTAAAATAACCTTGATTCTGTCATTGAAGTGGACGAGCGTTTCCGAGGCTCAGAGGATCTACAGAGAAATCCAGTCCAGTTGCATTATGGGACATAGAGGATCCAGTATTTTCAGAACTTCACCTGCGGTAGGAACTAAAACACAGCTTTACTGCTTCTTTAAAACAATGTGACTGTATTTTCACCTATTTAGACCTGACGCAGCATATACGTGTCTATACCTTTAAGATCGGGGGTGCGACGTTTGTGTGCGTCTCGCCTTTAGAAACAGATGAAACGTGCAGGTTTTATACGATGTCACCGTTTTCAAGACGTGTGACTGAAGAAGCACATCGTGGTTCACTGAAATACTCACAGGAAAGGCAGAATGCATTATGGGAAATGTCGTTTGTTTGTTTGTTAGAGCTGTTAGCCGGCGGAAAAGTAGCGTTTCAGACAATGATGAACGATCTGAGCGAGGAGAGCGATATGGAAGCAGATTAGAGCTGAGGTGCATCGCTGAAAACAACAATGAAGAAGATGCAGATAAAGAGACGTGTTCGAGGGGAAACGAGGGGATGTCAGCTTTAATGGTTCTTTAAAAACTGTTCACGAACTTTGGGGGAAAGGTAATAAGTCACACTTAAAGTCTAATGTTTCTTGTCTCTGTCTGCTTCAGAGGCTGAGAAATGAAAAGATTTTGTAAATGTAGATTTGCCAACTTAATGGGTTAAAATGTGTTTCCCAGGCAGAGAAGGTCAAATGCAAAAATACAACTGAGTTGCATTATGGGACATTGAAGATGACCTGCAGAGCAGTAGGGACTAATTTTCTTTCATTTTTAAAAGAAGGTGGTTTTATCTTATGCATTTATCTGCTTTGCTTGAGCGTAAAATTGTTCTTGTATCTAGTTATTCTCCAAAAGATTTTCTGTTGATTGTCAGTGAACATTTCAACTCTCTTCTTTATGTAATTTGAGCTTCTAGAAGCTTCATAGTTTGTTGAACTGACTTAACAATAAATCAGACTTGTGGTTTTCTCCCTGACTCCGAGTAAAATACATTTATTAGGTGCTAAAGAAAACAAATTAAAACCCCCCTGACGTTTGTATTTCAGCTGAGAGCTCATGTCTCCTGCAACATTACAGTGCAAGCACTTAGTCAGAACAGTGAGTCTCAGAAAACAGCGTGATGAGGACAGAAAGCTGGAAACGTGAGGAAACGAACGACAGAGGGAGTTAGATGTCTGACTGGAGGCAGGACATCACTCCTCCTCATCCCTCCATCCCATCCATCAACTTCCTGCTACAACAGGAAACTCTTACGCCGTCAATTCTGCTTTCACTGGGACCAATCAATAACCTTATCTGCCGTCACGTGACACTGCCAAGGCCTGGCGTGCAGCAAGTCCACTTAACTGTAATGAACAGAAACTTTTTTGACTGCAGCCACTGCAGTGAGTAAGATTTATAAAGTCTTTCAAGGGGCAAGATGGCTGACGTCAGTTGCATGGTTCACTTCCTGCGCTGATTTAAAAAGGAAAAAAACGGCTGAGCCCTGTGGAGGAGTTTTATATATAAATATATTGAACCTAATCCAATTCTCCAACAGCCATAAAGGTCAGTTTTTGTTCTGCTTGGTTTCCTTTTGTTCGAGGACCTGCAGGTTTCAGAGGTGGTTTAAATGAACGGAGCCGCTCTATCAACTCACCCCCCTGATTACTGACCAGCTGATTATAAAAGGGTCAATACATTGATTTATTGAGAGCCAATCAAAACAGTATCCCGAGGGCAAGTAGCCACAGAAAGGTTAAAGTCCTGGAGGGTCACGAGGACTAATGCAAAAATAAATGAGAATGAGAAGAAAAGCAGAAAAGAAGGTGACAGATGTGAAAACAGGAAACGCTGCTTTTCCCTCAGTCGCTTCTTTCTTTGTTTCATCCCACTGTCATTTTTATATTTCTCATTTTCGTGCTGTCGTTAAACGTAAAGGTTTCGCTTACTAAAGGTTTTTCCATAAAAAACAGCTTTCAGTTCTGGGTGTGACATTTCATCGCTGCAGAATAAATTACACACATTTTACCTGAACGTGCACGCACACATCCACGCACACACACACACACACAAACGCACACACACTTTGAAAAAACGTGGTACTGAGGCTTTGCAGCTGCATGCATCTTTCATCTTTTTCATAATTGATAGTGAGATGTGATCAAAAACAAAAGTCATGGTGGAGTGAGCACACACACACACACACAAATACATGCACACGTATTTCATGCAGCTGCTAAGCAATGTTGCTGTAGGCAAAGACACACACACACGGACAGACACACACGAGCATGCAGCAGCGGTGTAGTAAGTGCTGACCTGGTGTTATCAGAGTCGATGGTGTGGAACAGCTTCTCCAGCTCCTCCTCGTTCAGCGTACCGTCAGAGAAGAAGGCCTGGAACTCGTCCAGAGACAGTTTACCATCATCTGCAGAGACACACACACACACAGGGAGTTCAACCATGAGTTCAATATCACACAATTCTAACAGTATGATCACAACATAGTATTATTATGGGCGAACTGTCAGTTTAAGGTATCGTGTACTTGACTTCACCTGTTAAAGGGGATGGATGGAAATAAAGTAACGTGTTAATGGTGAAGCTGCTCAACCAACCAACCTGTATTACAAGTCTGTGGTTTTGGATCAATTTCTTGAGTCAAAGTGTTTATTTCTGACATATTTTAAGCCGAGTTAACAAAGCAGGTCTTGTGATGGCACAGAAATGTCACTGAGGCTTGATATTTTACATTTTAACCTTAAACATTATTACGAATGAGTATATCTATAAATAGAAAACACATATACAAACAAATATGTAGAATTTGAATTGAGAAAATGTAATCTTTTCTATGTTGTTTATTTTATAAAATGAAAGAATTCATATTGCTGCGTAACAGCAAGTACTGATGCTGGTATCTCTGTGAAAGTCTCATACCGGCTGATATTTATGCCTGTTTGCTGTTTCATGTTCCCACCCTCACAAAAACACACACACGCTCCATGTGAACTCTGCCTGCAGTGCTTTCTCAATCTGCTGTGAAATCAATCCGGCATGTGCTTGATTTTTCTCCAACACTTTCACTTCTCTGTGCTTCGGTAAGAACACAAGGCAAAAATACAATTCCAAACCTCACGGCCTTCTGGAGAAGCATTGATCACCAACAAGCTCATGAAATGAGACTGGATCTTGTTGTGTAAACTCCACAAAATGTATTTCAATGTAACATGGACGATGTCTGACGCCTGTATCCGAATCTGAGCCACAGTTTTCATTTAGTGGGAAAGTTGCACAATATGTTAATAGGATTGTGAACACAAGCAGAAAGAACGAGCTGCAGGATCTATTTGACTACAGCATTTTACAAGTTTAACATTTTAAATCCCCTGAATCAAACACTTAGCGTTGTCCTTGCTCTCTGTGCCAACCATGCAGCATCGCCTCTACTCCGCTGTCGGGGTTCTGTCACCTTGCTGTAATAAAGACAAGAGCGTAACTAATCAGTGCTTCCTGCAAAGATCAATCACATTTTCTCTTGATTGAAGACTTTGTTCCCAGAGTGCTTCACTCTTCACTTTGTTTTCCAATTACGCACGTTCAACCTTAATCCTTGTTCCACACATAGAAATGTCAGACGTACAACAGTAGGAAATCCTCCCTTTAAAACGGTTTCACTTTACCACATCTACCGTGGAGCGTTATAGGCTCAGAGAGTTCAGAGAGTGAAGCCAAGGCTGAAACGTGTCAATTCTCCAATGACCAGCAGAGGGCGAAACCACTGGTTGTAAAGTTATTTTCTATAGAAGACTGACTTATTAACATTTTCCGAACGAGTTTATGGTCTCAATGTCTCGTTTCACTTCTCCAGATCGTCCAATGGGTGCAGGGTGCTAGTGTAGGTGGGGCTTGAGCAGTCAGACTCCACCCATCACTCCTCCAAATATGGTTCCTTCTGGTTTCACAGAACCAAAATGGACACAATTGGACAAACTCACTTCAGAATGACAAACAAAGTTTCCCGTCTGTTTCCAGGTGAGGTCAGAGGAGATGCTCCTGTTACCAAACCCAACATGGTGTCCTAACACTAGAATATACTTGTACATCACTGTGGCGAAGTCAAAACACTGCAGGGCAGAAAGAAAACTGTATTTTCATGGTGTGTTTCTGAAAAACCCAGAGAAATTCTTTACTTCTTCAGTCCTTTATGGTGGACACGCTTCTGGGTCTCATGAGGGGCAATTATAAGCTCTTTTATGGAGCCTCTGTGAACAATGTACTTACAGTAGAAAAATGTGTGGCTCTACTTTTCTAAGTAAAGGACTTACATTCATACTGGATATTTCTGCAGTACAAAAAGTGCTGCACATCAATTAACAGCAAAGTGTAAGACTGTGGTGGTCTCATTCTTTTCCAGCAATAATCCGTTTACATGATTAGATCATTCTGGAGCATAAAGACTTTAAAATGATCACGTGTGTCCTACATATACTGCAGATTTTCTTCTAACAAATTTTACAGCGACGTCTTTTTGCTGTTTGATTGTGATCCAGTCTGAGCTTTTCTGTGGCCGACTCCACAGAAGGGAGTGGTTATCCGTGGCTTTGAGTAAACCCTGTATCTGCCAGCCTGTACTGTACGCCTGAGTGTCTAGCTCACCACATGATGCAGAGCTAGATATCAAATATTAATTTCCTTGCCCTCAAAGTGTGGTTGTCCTTGAGCGTGGCTGACTGGATGCAGCAGGTTGAGCCATGGGACCACTGCAGAGAGCTGGGGAAACCACAGGGGCAGGAGGACTGCGGCTTTCCAGAAAGGCTGAATTCAAATGTGCTGCTCGACACTTTCCCTCTCCCGTCTCCCAGTCGCAGCATTAGGGAACAAAATGTTTATGCATTTCTCATTTTAACCCAAAGAATTGATTCATTTTTATTGTCTCTTTCTTTTCTTTTTTTCTTCTGCAGTTGTTTTCTGGCCTCAGCTTTTTGGTCGATGACCCATATCAAGCACAAGTGGCCCTTTCTGGTTTGGTTTGAGTTCTGACCACTCAGGAGATAAGACGTCACATGAATTATGGATACAGACTCACAAAGTAGTGAGAAACTTGTAAGAATTCCACAAGAAAGGTCCCATATTTGTACAACTCATGTCCTACTTTCCGGGAACGGTGGTGCAGCGTCGCCTCACACCAAGAAGATTCACGGTTCAAATCAGCCAGGGTCTTTCTGTGTGGAGTTCTCCCTGCGTGTTCATGGATTTTCTCTGGGCTGTACCGTCTCCTCCCATAGTCCAAACACATGAAGACTGGGGTTAAGTTAAATAAAGACTCTACATTGTCTGTGTGTATCGACCCTGTGTTTCGCTGCCGACCTGTCCAGGATGTACCCTCTCGCGCAATGTCAGCAGGAATCTCCTCCAGCCCCCCAGCAGCTCTTAAAAGATAAGCTGTGTGGATAATGGATGGACGGATGGATCTCCTGATTCCTCTAAACCTCACTACAGCGTAGGGTTGGAAAGTTTTATTTGCTGAAATCCTCTTCACGTCCCGATCAATAAATGCAGTTGACTGAAAAAAACAGGAAAACACATCTGTGTCTGTGGCCCTCGCTGGACTGTAATAAATCAGAGAAATCATTTCATTCAGACTGAAAACCAATCTGTCGCTAACCTGCCTCAGCCTTCACGAGCCGGAGAGACGTACACAACGCTGAAGCAACGACGAAAGACAGACGTTAGAGAGCGAGTCACAGAAGTCGTCTTCCAGCGGTTGTCAGTCAGTGCATGTTCATTTCTTTTGGGGGTGTAGCTGTGACGAGGGGGCCAATAGGAAGGTGTGGGATGTTTCAGTTGTATATTTTCAAAGTGAAGCCTTCTCTCGTTAGCTCTTCCAGGATCATCAACCCCTAGCTTTATGTATATTATATTCATACCCGTCTCCCTATTAGTCCCTTCATATACTTCATCCCCCCTCTCCCTCCTCATGAGAGAAACACAAAGTCGTATCAGGCTCTCATGATGTCGTGCCGTGTGGATTTCTGCTGCACACAAAGACAAGCCGTCATTTAGAGACGCTTGGTATAACCTTTCCGTGACAGAAAGCATGTTTGTTTGCGGCCGGCTTCTGAAATGTCACTTCTTGCCTTCGCAGCAGCAGCAGTCGGTCGCATTGTCCCCGTCCGCCCGGGCTCGACTGTTTATTCAGACTCTGTGGCCATGACTGTTTCCAACCTGTCCCTCTCTGGTGCAGCAGCGGAGCCGCACTGAGAGCAGAGGCAGTGGTGTTTAATTCAGCGGTGACCCAATTTACTGTGCGCTGCCAGCTAGCCCGGTTAGACTCACTTAGGAAATCTCCAGTAACACACAAGAAACACAGAAACACACACACACACATACACACACCCGTCAGCCAAAGCAGATAGTGAGCTACCCCCATTTCCTGAAGGATAGAATACACACAAATTACATGTCTGACAAAAAACTACAGCTTCTCTTATTCCTGCTCCACCTTGTACCACTTATGTGTGTGTTTTTTTAACACACGATGCCCTCTCACACAAACTCTATGTTATATATAATGTGATATTTCTCTTTTTAAGTTCTGCTCCGTCGTCATGGTCACATACACGACTGCGTCCACTGAACATTTCAGCTGAGTCCCATCATCTGAGTCCTGGTGCTGCAGCCACCGATTCAACCTGAAACTCATCGAAGAAAACCCCAATGTAAATTATTTACAACGACCACTCTCTCCCCACTGAGCTCGAAAGTCGACTACAAAGGAGGTGACGCAACGTCCACGAGCCTCCCGTCTCCCCCAATGGAAACACTGACGATCGGCTCTATTTGCTGACATTATGGTTATTTTACCGTCAAAAATGGCTGATGGAGGGAAATCATTTAGATACAAAGGGAACCTCACACTGGGAGATGACAGCTGCAACAAGAGAGAGATGAGATGAGGCAAAACATCGACTGAAAAATACAAGATTTGGGGCTAAAATAAAAGAGAGAGAGAGTCAAACTCTGTATTTTGTCTACAGGACTTTAAAACATATTATAGTAATCGTGTTTTCACGCAGTAGCTGTTGTAACTTGTTGTATACAAGTAAATGATGTTGGAGAACATTGTTATACAGTAGTGGATTACAATTTAGTATTTAAATACCTGAGTATTGTATGCAACCCCAAATTTCAACCCCACAACTTTTCAGAGGAAAATCTTTTACTCTTCTACAGCTTTGTGGATCAATCTCCTATATATGATCAGATCAGCTTCAAATACACTGTGTCCTGTTTACATGTTGATGTAATGTGATAATCCGATGATACAAAAGGGTCTTAAAGGAGAAAACATAATCCACCGGCAAATTAAAAATATCTGCAAACACCCCAACGCTTCTCTACCACATAATCACATAATCACATAATGTGAAATTAATGAAAAAATTCTAAATGGTTTTTTAATGCTCTGCTCCGGGTATGAAATGATTACAGACAAACGGACACAGACCGATGGACAGATGAACTGACAAACTGATCACTGGGTTCTGCAGCGTAGATTAAAGATTAAGATTTAAAATCTGTTATAAACTGTTATAAAGGGGAGTTTGTGTTAATGGTGCTGGTGTAGGATTTGACTGCCGTGGCCTGAGCTGAGACTATTGTGAACTTGAAGTTGGATAATATGAGAAATGATTTGGTCACACCTTTAATGGGATAGTGTGATCCAATGTGTCAAATCCTTCAGAGGGACGAGAGGACGACCTCTCACCACTCGGCAGCCGCTCTGGCAACGTCCCTGTTCAGCTATTTTTGGCTAATGACACCAGACATCAAGCCACAACTGCTTCTCTACAACACAAACACATTATGGTTTTAGAGCTGCTGGTCGTTGGAATTCTTCACCCTCACACAAAGCCATCAAAGCTGTTTCCCAGTTTCCAGTCTGCTGAGTTACACAAACTGGTAGTAGTGGTTTCGTATTTATTGTTTGAAGATGAGAGGGGGGCGTTAATCTTCTTGTCTAACTCTTAGAGAGCAAGTGACACAAGTGAGTTCAGAGCATCAAGTCGAAAACCTTTGCAAACCTGCGTCACAGTACTTTCAGATCTGATGGAGGATTGAAATTTGATGGAAAAATCATGAATAAATTAAATAACAATTACTACATATCTCTCAGAGCAGTTGATTAAGAATTATCTTGATAAGGACAAAAACAAATCTTCCCCTCACAGTATCCAGAACGAATGAAACCAGGCTTCGTTTCCTTTTAATGTCAACGTGTGTCATTACAGCGTCGAGAGGAGGTGTCACAAACACGATGACATTTTCATAACTCTCTTTTCATCAAAGCCCCTTCATCTTCAAAATACCACAAAGCAAATCATGCAATTAAAAACCTCCATCTTCAGCCAATCATGGTAAAAAGGCAGATCTGCATAACCACGGTGCAAATTACAGGCGGTGAGACGCCGTCGCCGCAGCCTGTCATTTCCCCCCCCCCATCTAATAGCAGGGAGCTGATTCTAGAGTGATCGAAAATGTTATTCACCTTTCTGTGTTTTGTGCACTTGTCGCAAGCATGATTTATATAAGTTAAAAAAATAAAAGTCAGAGGCACCGGACTGATGTTGATGTTTTTGCTCTGATCAAATTCTATAAACTCTTCTGTTCTTGCTTCAAATTTGTTCAAATAAATGATCAGTAAGTCAACTATCGAAACCCAATCTGCTGATGACCTGACCCACAAACTACCAGCTGCCCTGCACCAGTAAGATTGTGTGTCGCAAAAACTGTCCTACATATAAAACCTGTCCTATATATACTGTGACTCCAGTGCATGGTCACAGATCCAGTCCCTCAGTCATCTTTTGTTCGTTGGTTCTACGTCTGTATCAATCAATCAATCAGATGTATCAGTTGCACCTTGTCACTCAGCTCTTCTGGCTGAATGTTAACGATCCAGCTGAGCCAATCAAACTCTGGACATGAACGCTGCCGTCCTCCACTGATATGGAGGACGCTGAGTTTCGGACCTGTACCGCAACCAGCCACCAGGGGGACGATCAAGATGATGTTCAAAATAGTTGCACTCTGCCTCGTAATTATTACCAGTATGCTTTTGATGTAACATAAAATAAACCAATCAGAGTGCCACCTCTTAAGATATAGATTTACAGATAGATAATTATTCTATGCAGAGGAATAAGATCTGCTTGAATGCTTTAAATTTGAAGATTTAGGTGAAATTGATGTATTGGCAGAAATTGAAAATAAAATAATCCTAGTGATGCTTACACTAGTGTGTTTCATTGTTTTACCACTGACATACAATTTTAAAGGGCTGGAGGTGGTGCTGTCTCAGATATTAGGGATCATTCCTAAAAACAAAATAGAATACGTGCGAATTTTGATCCTTAGGAAATTCCCTGCAATAAATATACGAGTAATTTATATATTTTTGGCCCCATTTCAGCAGTGACAGTGGAAAGCCCACTCAGGTGGCAGAGCACGTTGTTTACCGATACACCGAGTTTTAACACGGAGCTATTTCTGGTCTGAATGTGGTCCAGGGTAAGCTCCGCTCTAAAGTGGAGGCTTCGGGCTTCAACCGAGCCTCCTCCTCCTCCTCTCCCCTGAACTAATCCCTGCTCTGGAACTGCACCAGCGAGTGGGAAGCTCGGTTTGACCGGCACCGAGGGAGGACACGTCGGTGCGAGGTGGTTGGGGGTGATCACCCCGGGGCAGAGACTTCAGATTTATGAGATCTTCACCGACACAGACCACGAGCACGTTGTGTGTATGTGTGAAAAGAAGAAGAAGTGGAGAGAGGAAGTGACGGTCAGAGCGGTGGACCCACTGCGCTAACTGCTCTCTCTTCTCTCACTGCAGACTAAAGACAAGCAATTAGCACTTCCTTCTTCCTGCTGGGCTCCACATCCTGCACACAGCAGCACACACACGGAGGAGGAAGAGGGACTCAGCGTTCCTTCATCACACACACACACTCACACAAACACACACACTCACACAAACAGCCTGTCTCCACAAGTTTTTCATTTTAATGTTGTGTTTTCAAGAGCTACAATGCTGTCTCTCTCTCTCTCTCTCTCTCTCTCTCTCTCTCTCTCTCTCTCTCTCTCTCTCTGTCGTTCTTGCCGTTAATCATTGTTTTTGGGGCGCTACATGATGGGTTGTCATAGCAACAAGAAGAGGGGGAATTGACCCTCATTTCAGATTCAGGATATTGCCATTGCTTTTTCTTTCTGCTATTAACACACACACACACAACACACACACACGCACACTGCCATTGGGTATGTGAAAGCATGTGTGTGTGTGTGTGTGTGTGTGTGTGTGTGTGTGTGTGTGTGTGTGTGTGTGTGTGGCTGCCAGCTGTTTCATCTGATAGATGAGGAACTACAGTGATTCTCACTGAGCTGTCAGCTCTCATCCTTTCTCCCTATCCATCATCACAGCCCACCTGGAACACACACACATACACACACACAAACATATAAAATAATTAAACATTTCCCTTAGCACTGCGTCAAGAGACATTGATTATAAAACTTTACAACCAATCAGCTTCCTCGGCGGCAGGATTTTACCGTTGGCCGTCGTCCGCTCTATAAAATCATCCTCGAGCAAGACACTGGATAAATGTGTTACACCAGTAATGACTGCTCTGATTCCACAATGAGCATAAACAGATGTTCTCATTTACGGTCACACCCGAGGCTGCTTAGCATCCTCGATTAACTCAACAGTGTCATGTCAGGAATGAGCTGAACATCAGGAGACACACACAGAGACTTCAGCACAGACGTCCATTTTAAAATGTTCAGCTCACTCCAGCCAGCCAGGCGGATTCTGGATCAGAGATAATACCGGCACCAGGTACCGTGACACCAATGTGAGATCATCGGGCCACTGCTCTGCAAACTGGGTCATCAACGCCACTGGACAGGAAGAGTGAGCACAGTGTCTGAGGACAAAATGTTCTGTTCGCTCCTAGATACTTTCATCCCTCTCCAGTTGCTGGTTAAACTGCTGAACGGATTCCCACAAAAACTTGGGTGGAAGAAAGAGACTGGAGAACATTGAGAGATCAGGTGTTTTGGGACAATTCCAACAATTTCCCAGAGAATAATGATGCATCTTGTTTAAAAATCCAGCATATTTAGGGGACTGATATCTATAGGTTTGTGTAATTTGATGTGGATCTGGAGCCGACGGTGGTAAATGCAGTTTCATAACGTGACTGTAGAAGCCATTGTAGTTCGGTCTTAATCTGGATGATGATTTGGAGGACATGATTAATGTTCCTCAAACAAAAATGCTTCTGACTGGGCAAGACGAATCTGCTGTCTCCACCAGAACCTAAAACTAAACCAAAATAATGGTCATTGCCCCAGGAGGCTAATTCAAGCTTTTCAATTTGCTCTATGTCCCATCCACAAACATGGAGGAGGTGGGGTTGATAACCTATTCTGCAGCCCGACACCTGGGGCGATGCTTAGGCTTCACTTTTCAGGAGCCATCATGTCGTCCATCATTATATTGAGTCTGTGGCTGTAACATAAAAAAATAAAATGTCCCCTGCTCGCTGACACATTCATTTTAAATGTGATAATAATGTCACTTTGACACTCTGGTAAATGGGGGAAATATCGGATGGATGACCACTGATGAAAGTTCATCTGAGGCGAACTTGAAGCTTCTGCAGGTTGATTTTCATACAGGACAGAAATGAATGAACACCCATGGACATCCATCTAAAACCCCTCCGGTAATGGACAGTGATAATGTCAGTGCAGGCAGAATGCTGCTGTGCATTGTGGGTTCCCCGACAACAGCTCCACAGCGACTCCGACAATAAATAAGGTCTCTGTCATGTTTTACTGCGCTTGTCCAGCAGTCAGGCCCTTGAATCTAATTCTTCAGTACAACCCAGGAAATCGATTCGTATTTAAAGAGCTCAGAGTAAAATATGCATCACATCACCGTGGTCTTATAAATCCAACAACATTCAGATGAATGCACCGTGAAAACTCATATACTGTGCACATAAAACATGATTTTATATTACTGAACATACAACTGTGTAAATATATATGATGTGTGTTGTATGGCTGTCAGATCATTTTCCTATCATTTATAAAAATAAAAATAAACAATAGTTGCTGACTTTATCACTAAAATGTGCTAATATAAGTTGTTGAGCTTAATTTTAACAAACTTAATTCATTTGTATGTTATCGATTTATGTACTTTTTAAAGTTGATAAACGATTTTCTTTTTTCTAGTGTTTTTCAGAAGAAGTAAAAGACAATCCAGCATTCGTAGTGAGTGGGGTCACGCTCGCAGTGATGAAACAGGCCAATAACACTCATTGGATATCAATATAACTTTAAATAATAAAGTAAACTCTCTTAGTGTGAGCAGGCTAATGGCTTCAAAAGCTGAAACTTTATGTTGAAGGAGACTTTGCTGCTGTGGAGCTGCAAGAACTGGACAAAACAAACTTGTACCAAAGTGTCAGTTGGTCAGAACCTTCCATAGACAACATGACAGCTCCTGAAAAGTGAAGCCAAATCATCTTGATCACCCCCTGGTGGCTGGCTGCAGTATTGCTCATAAGCCCCACCTTTATCATTGTTAGTGGATGGGACCTGGGCAAAACTAAAAAGTCCAAGTACACTTTAAATAATAATTACTGTCAATTTAGGTAGTTTTTTAGTAGCACACGTATCAGCAGAATCTCTGCCCCGTGGCGGTACGAGGGAGAATCGCTGTCTTTGCAGAGACACAGAGTAGAGACCTCATCATCGCCCTCTGACATCAGACGCTTCACAACAGAGAAGCAGCCATCACATTAGAGATGTTAGTGTGATATATGAATTCAATAATTTATTATGGCCCTCAAAGGAAGTTATAAAAATTGAAATGGCCCTTGATAGGAAAAGGCTTCCCCACACCTGAGTTCAGACTAACCAGCTTCTTTGTGAGGGGCCAGAGTTTCACTGTCGGGGCTTCACCTGGGCCACATCCTGCCAGAACATGCCCCCCCCCCCCCAATCAGTCGCCTAAGTTCTAATAAAAACAGAGATGCGGGTCATGATTTGTCTTAATGAGAAGGATGTGATCGTCTCCATCTCCCCAGTGACAGACAGTTCTCTGGTGTAAACAACACGCCGCCTGTCTGGATGAAGAGATGAGCCACAGTTGATGATCATCTGTCACTCTTATCTATTTTCTGTCTCAGCGGAGAGTGGAATGACGTGTAATCATCATCAATCCGCCGGCTGAACATAATAATGTTATTATTAGAGGAGTGTGACTACACACAACACAATGGGCAGAGCGGGGGCGGAGATGGTGATGTGTGTGTGTGTGTGTGTGTGGTTTATATGCACATGAGGGTCTATCCTAATGATGAGTAATCCTGGGTGATGGCAGATAATAGCAGCGTGTCAGTGCACGGCCGAGGATGATGCATTCAGGTGCATCTGGAGCCCATCGGCAGCCTCTCCTGCTTCAATCAGCCCTCTGGGGAGCCCTCATTTGCACAAACAGTGTTTTATGGTTCCTGTTACAGCCAGATATGCTTCCTCACCGGCCAGTAATTGACTACCATTGCCCACGAAGGTGCTTTTTTAATGCAGCCTGATGGTGTTTAATGGCAGGTAATAGAACCTGGGCGAGCTAAACGAGGTCATTTCCACGTGACATGCCGGTCCTGCTGTTGTTAATGTTATCACATGGGGCCCTGGTGGCTCCGCACATTCAGGAAACCTGCCAGGTAAGATGTCCATTCTGTGTTGAGGCGTTGTCTGATTTGTTCTCGTTACAAGAACAAGCATCTTTTATTTGGACCAGAGTGTTTCAGACGTGAGCACTTGGGAGGCTTCTATTTACTGCCAGTGAATTCAAAGGGAACCATTTCCACTGGGGGGAAATTATCCCTTTTCACAATCCTGCTGTTTTCTGCCCAATTTCCTGAATTACACAGTTTGATTCCAGCCTCCGTCATCCAGCTGAAACAGGAGAGAAGTAAATAAACATGTGGACAGATTGTTCTTTTTAGCTTCCAGTGCTTTGCAAACTTTCTCTGCTTGTTCCTTCAAGGCTACGGCCCGACCCACTGATTGGTGGAGAGTCGTGGCCACAGGCTGAGAACAGGACTACAGGTAAAATACAATGAGGAAAGAGCTGAGATGTGTTTGATAAGATGCAAAGAAAATAGTTTACCTTACATTTATCATCAAACAAAATGGCAACGTTGCACGTCACACAGCATTTTTTACTTTATTTAATTTGAAGACTCACTACTTTGAGAAGCTGGACAATCAATTTTCCGATATTCCACAGGCAAACACATTTTTTAACTCGCCATGAGCCAAATCTTTGACTGTCAGTCAGCGACTCCAAGGTAAGAACTCTTCAAGGATACAAATGTCACTGACAAGTCGCCTCCTAAGAGTAGAACTTCAGCCAATCAGAGCACAGGACGGGAAGACCAGCGATAGTGGGGGGGTTCTCAGTCACGTAGAATGAACTGATAATGACTTTAAGACTTCTGATCAAAGGTCATGTGAACTATCAGACAACTTGTAAAACCGTGTAGTTTATTTTATTACCAGCGGTGAAAAAAATAACGATCATTGTAAAAGGCCACAGTCAAAGTAATGAATGAGAAACACCTCTTTGATGGAACTGAGCTAAGTGACGAGAATAAAGACATTAGTTATGTAACTAATCAATTTTACTGATAGTGAGTTATGTTAAATGCAACGAAGAATCGATTCGATTTTAAAGTAATGGAAATAAGTCACCGACTTCCTGACAGCCTTTTAAAACCAGGGACTGATAAAAAATCAAGAGATAAAAAAAAAACGAGGAATAAAAGCCTAAAGAAATGAGCTGCTGAATCAGCATCCCCCTAATGAAGCAGCTCCATCACTCCCACTATGCAGTTTAAGATGTCGCTGGAAGCTCAGACAAATGTAATCACCAGTCTGTGCCGATCCCAGCAGAGCACCCACCTCCACATGCAGGAGGGGAGCTCCATTCACAACAACTGCAGCCGCCTCATTACTGTTTGGCAGCTCGACAGTCGAGGCCTCGCTTGCAGTCAGATTTCAGATGAGACGCTTCACCAGGATCCGACCGCGTGTTTGGGACGACAGAGAGCGAACGATGGTGTGGTTTTCAAAGAGTTTGACACGACCAATACTTGTCATGGCCTCCGCCGAGGAATGATGAATAGGGCTGTAGAAAAGTCAGACAGGCAGGGAGGAGAAAGAGCAGAGGATGGGGGACGGGGACGAGAGGCGGAGATAAATGGATAGAGAAAACATGAGAGGAATCTGAGGTGTACTGTTAAAATAGGAGCCGGTGTGGTAGGAAGTTATTTAATCACTGTCTTCTTCTGCGTCTGTTTAAACAGATTCCTCAACCTTCCCCCGTGCCACCGATTTGAATTTGCATATGATGATGTCTCCAGAGAAACACTGCCTGGACGATGACACTGGGAATTAGGTCCCAGGAGGAGGCGGTCAGTGTGTTAATGAGATAATTTGTTTAAACTGAGGCGAAGCAGGAGAACAGGAGGCGTTTGTCCTGGAGGTGAATCTCAATCCTTTGTTTTTCCAACACAAACAAAGACTCGACACCTGATTTTCTGAGGCCAAAACACGATAGATGGAATCTTTTCGTAAGCGCCCGGTGAGGTCCACGATGAAATCCCCATAATAAGAGGGAAATGAGAGAAACAGAGTTAACATTCCACCATTGTTGAAATTGCCTCGTCTCACTTGAACTACTGGCAACACTCAGTCTAGGCTTTGATGGACATGAGACACACAATACGAGTCTGTTTTAGCCTAAAGTCAGTAAATCGACAGGGAGAAACGTGTGCTGCATGTTTTTGTGACTGAATTCATACGAGGTGTTAAAAGTGTATCTGTCAGCTCAAAATGGATTCCTGGCCTTTCACCTGAAAGGTCGTTTCATCTTGGTAGAAATGTGATTCATGGTTTAAGATATAGAGACAAGGTTTTGTAAAGGGACACAGACAATGTGCTGGGTTCTCGTTGAATGTGTCAGTATAGGTTGGTAGGACTTTTGTTCCCATTGGTAAAATAATGTCAGATGCTTCTGTTTTTCTGCATGAGTGTCCTGTGGTGTCGGAGTGAAAGGATTCAAATCTGTTTGTTTCATACAGGTCACGGTCGCTGGTAACCAGGATGCACTGCTCTGGAAGGAAGAGAAATACAGTGGGGGAGTCATCACTGCTGCTGCTACACAGTCTGAAAGGTACCAATATCTACAAGGCTGAAGTTTGAGGAAACAAAAGTCACTGCATGAGAGAGAGAGAGAGAGAGAGAGAGAGAGAGAGAGAGAGAGAGAGAGAGAGAGAGTATTTTATTATCGTGCACCAGAAATGATGACTTCCAAAATGAGATAAAGGTCGAGCAGCAAACAGGTTCCACTCGAGAGCAGACGAGGAACTCTTCGGTTCCTGTGCAACAGCCTCGACTCATTTGAGTTTATCTCAGAAATTAGTGCAAAGACCTGCAGACGTATTTCACAGAGTTCTACATATTGTTATATAATGATTATGAGCTTGAGCATCAATGTTTTTTTGCCTCTTTTTAAGCGAATTTTTGAAAATGTCACATTCAAAGTCATGAAACAGGAAGTATAAGAATTCCATGGATACAATGAGTTTGACTGTGGGCATCAACGTGAGCCCCGTTTCCTCTTGGTTCACATTTAGAAAAATTTAATTCGCCAAATCGACTCTTAGCAGATCGTTTTGTGATGTTATAACAACTATCATCAAACTAGAGGGAAGTAGGGAACTCTAATTTTGAAGGCAGCATTAATAACTGACAGATGGCAATAACCAATCGGGAGCACGCCTGCCCACAGGTGGAATAGTGTGGTGTCAGCACTGAAGAATGGTCCGTCTGCATCCATTATCATTCTAATAACGTGGGAAAGAAACACCCCGGCTTGTTTGGTTTTCTTGAAACAATGATGCCTCTGCAAAGCAGTGTTGGGGGGAACATTTGGGAGCAATCCCCGTGTTTGAAGTGTCTAATTACCCTCGAAGAAGATGCCACAAAAACAGTAGAAGACCCTCAGGTGAGAGACACTGGGACAGAGGTTGTTCTTGTTGCTTCCTGTGGCGAAAGGGGATTTTCAAAACTGTAACACGCTGGAAGTGGAAATGGAGAAGAACACCACTGGAAACTGGCCTCTAATGATGGTCTTATACCCAGAGTCTACATCAGGTGAGTCAGACAATGGTACAAGTAAAAGTTACTCACTGGATCTCCATCCTTTAAACTCTGCTTTGGTGCTTTGATGCCAGTTCCATACGAGGTGAACCCGGTCAGGGATTTAAACCCGGAGTGTTCTGGGTGTGAGGTGACACTACAAACCACTGACGCAATTACAATTCTGAAACTGATTTCTCTCGGGATACAGAACAATCCTCCCGGTGACGTGGGGACGTGTGTAGGCAACAGATGTCGTACAAGATGCCAGCTGTGAGGTGAATGTTAAATCTGACTCCACAGTAAATTAGTGAGTGTGTTGGTAATATGGCAGCAGCTGTGATGTGAGGGCAGCGGCACGGGCAGCTGCAGAGGGAGGCAAATATCGATTAACGCAAATCACACTCAGAGGTGACAGTGACGGTAAATATCTGGCAGACTCTGACAAATAGGGAAGTTATGTGACGAACAGCGGATTCATGACGGTCACACGGGTCGGCTGTACAAGATGCCACCTCATCTAAGAAGAGATACCACCACATACGGAACTTGTAACTATCGGCAACTTTCTAAACTTCAACTTGGGCTAACAACCTAAAGTTGCTTTGTCCGACCAGAATTCCAAAACTTGACTGAACTTAGTTTGCGAACATATGTACGAGAAGCAGACGTCAACTTATTTATAAAACTGGAACCAACAAATGTCTGGGAGGCTAAACATGGGTAAGGCCGTTTTCTGAGCTAAATGCTAATGTCAGCATGCTAACGTGGTGCCAGTGACAATGCTAACATGCTGAGGGTTAGAAAGTATAATGTTTGCCATGTTCATTTTCTCAGTTTAGCACTTATACTTATACTTATAACACAAAGTAGCCTATTGGACAAATTTGAGTTTTGACGTGATGATGGCGCAAGGTGGAAAATGGAGGGATCACCAAAGTTGTTAGGATTCATCCTGAGGAGCCCTGGTTGAAGGACTGTACTTATTTTGTGCTTTCTCACTAAACATTACACAATCAATCAATTAATCCAATAGCTGGATGTTGAGTGTTGGTTTATTTATTTCGCTGATCATCTAATGAATTTACTGACTTTCAGCTTTAGGCTAAACCCCCCCCAGGAAAAGCAGTGGGTGTCCTCCGAGTACAGATTAGGAAACTGAGCGGCAACAGATGCCCACAGTTTGCGAAGAAAACAGTTTCCCCCCCACAGTGCTGTTACAGAGGTTTTTTTTGCAGGGATAGGATGGTGGGAGGTTAACTTTGGTGTCATGGAAACAGCAGCCCATAAGGCCTGGTGTGAGCAGAGCAGAGGGAGGCTGTAACCAGGGGCAACTGAGTGGTAAGTGGGGTTATACTGTATCCTTGATCTGAGCAGAGGTAAACTGCTCGGTCAGTGTTTTAATGCTAAACGAGGCCAGGAAACTTCATTTGTAGCTTTAACAGCAGCAGCAGCTCTCAGCTGTTTTAAGATGAAGGACGACTTTCATTAGTCAGCTGGTGAATTTGGACCCAAACACATGGACGTCATAAGATGAACATCAGTGATGAACATACAGTAAAACCAGCACGTTCAGTTCACAGTACATCCAGAGGTTTATCAATCTCACTCAGCAGTTCATAAAAAGCAAATGAACGTTATCACTGGGTGAACTCCTGCCCGCCTGATTCACTGAGAGACCTTTAAGCTGAGTTATTATGCACATGACACACTCACACATTCAGACACGCCCCGGCAAGGCCACAGTGTCAATCATGAGACATGTAAATGTCATGTCTCAAGTGCCCCTGATGCTTTCAGGGTCACAACATAATAACATCATCCTCCAGTAATACACACAGATGGCGAATAGTGGTTCTACAGCAGATAACAGGCAACATCACCTCAGTGGCAAACTACCGTCCACAGCTCGAGTCTCTCCTGAGCTCAGAGGAGAACGAACCCTGAGCAGTTTAATGTCTGAGCATCGACGCTGCTACTCATCCACTGTAGATGTGTTCACCTTGGAAACCCCAAGCCTTTCAGAGGCTGAGGCCGAGGCAGGCACTTCCTCGGATCGAGCACATTTCAAGGAGAGATTGTAGATGCTGCTTCCAAAGCTGAACTGTGAAATATTACACGTCTTGTTTCTTTACCTGACAAAATCCAAACTATCAAATTGGGTTGACACCGTGACTTGTGAAAAGTTGAAGAGGTTGAAACACATGTTGGACACAGATTGAATTCAGTCCGGTGAGATACAGACCTTCACAGAGAACTGTAGGTCGGATAAACTGACTGATTTACCATCTAGTTTGGGCTCTAACCTCAAAATTAAATTTCAGAAATTGAGGTTAACTGTGCGTTTATGGAGCATTTGGACTAGAGTGTGGATACCTGACCCAAGCCCCTCAGAACACATCAGGATCCATCAGGAACCGTTGGGCTCAAACTAAAATATCGATCACATTGGCTTTGCTCTCTTCTTGATTTTTAACACTGCACACGTCTGTAATTAGGAAAACCAAGCGATAACCATGCATGTCAGAACTAACAGGCTAAACATATGTGTATGTAAATATGAGGTGGAAGTCAACGAGGAATAGACAAAAATAACTCCAGGCACGTCGCCAACACCAAACAGGAGCATGAGGAGACACCAGGGAGGCCGAGCAGAAGCCTGAGGTGAGACTCGGGAGGCGAACACACAAACTAACAGAAGCACCAACAGTAATCCCATCAGGATTAGTGAACACAGGTAAATCACATCAGGGAAGGGGAGAGAAATCAAAGATAAAAACGTATTTTCCGATCGTGGAACTGGTTTACGTTACTGGAAAGAGTTAAATATAAATGATATTAATAAGCTTCAACACTGGATGGACGGCGGCTCCACACACGCTGCCAACTGACTGTCAGCTTTTTTTTCAATTATCTCATAAAAATGTATTAATTCACTTTACCACATGCCTCCGTTCCACATATTCCCCTGCGTACACACACACACACACACACACACACACACACACACACACACAGACAGACGCCACAGTACAAACAACCACTGGGTGTAATCTGTTCATGACACAATGCAGCTCTGATCTCATCACTGTTTGTTTGCTTAGATTCTCCAGAGGATCTGTGTGTGCGGTGAGAGACAGTTGTTGAAAATGTCCCATCAGTGAATCGATGATTGCGCCCCACACCTCCGGCACTTAAAGGATAATTATGGTATTTTTAAACCTGGGCCCTATTTTCTCATCTTTCTGGGTCTAACAGATTAAATGGGACAGACGTGTTTGGAATCAGTCCAGTGTTGAACCACAAAGCTGCAACTGACAGAGGAGAGGCTGCAGTCTAATTTGAATGGACGTTAATCTGTGTCCGACCACGTCCACTAAAAGTGCCTGTTTTTGTCCCTGTTTTTGTCCCTGATAGGCTCAGATTGTTAATTTAAGAGCCTATGGAGACATTAAGGAGAGGATCCCTGCAGCTGGTGACATGTGCTGTCGCCTCCACAAAGATTTGGAACAGTTTACATTTAGAATTTACTTCCTCTTATATACACGTATCTAAAGGTAAACTAACGACCAAACATGTTTAACATACGTACGTCGTGTTTTCATCACCTACTCGATTGCTTTGTGCTTATTTTCAATTCTGCAATTGTATTTGCTAACTTTTTTAACTCTATAACATTATATTGGCAAAGGTGAAGACTGCAACCAATCCTGCGAACCTGGTCTTTTTCTTCTTCTATTGTTTTTTGCTGTCTCAACTTCCTGATATTAGTTGGATAGTCTGAACTTTGCGTTTTCACTCTATGAATGAACCGAACCATGGTTCAATTGGATCTGGACTGAGACCATCTCTTAGGTCCAACTGAAGTTTGGAACCTTTTCTTTTGGTTTGGACTAAACTGAAAAGTCCGACGGTCTGGACCAATCAAGGTAGATGTGAAAGTGCCCGAGTGTCCTTGAGTTGTTTTTATCTTAATTTATGCAACTCCCGTCTCCTGCGAGGTTTAACTACTGTTGTTGTTTTTCCAATGAACTCTGGGATCTTTGAACAAAGCAACATAATGATTATTCCTGGTTAAGCAAAGAGGATCTTTCTCTGTAGACCTTTCAATCATGTTTTTAACTATCTGAACCTGTCAGAGGCAAAAACAAGAACTTTTACTGGACGTGTTTCACCGTGGACGAATGCATTGTGCTTCTTGGTTAAAAAAAACTAAATGATTTAGACAAGCTTTAGAGTTTAGAGGCTTGTTGGTTTTGTTTATCCCTCCATCCCCGAGTCAAATCTCTTTGTCACACACTCTGAGAGCGAAGTCAGAGCGGATATAATTACACAGGCGTGCAGGGGAAGTGGAAGTTACACGACGTGGGAGAAGAGTGGAATGGCAATGAAAGACAAACACTGGTAGAGAAAGCTGGGACCGACTGAAGGAGGACTCGAGGGATGAGTCAGAGAAGGAAGAGAAATAGGAGGGATGGAGGGTGAAGGTGCCAAATGGCCACTCATCCCAGGGCAGCTCAGCCGCCTTTGAGCAGTGCCTCCAAATGTGGATCATACCAGCAGGGAGGCCCAGTTTAAAAAGCCTTGATGCAGCTCACACTGCAGGGGGGAGGCAGGGAGGAAGTCAGGGTGGATCAGAAATGGGAGAAAAGAAGGGAAAGAAACCCGAGGATCCAATTCTTGGATTGAAAGAAGAGAAAATTAAAATGACTCTTTTCGCTGAGAGCAATTCTAGAGGAAAAACTAACGTATAATTAAATATCTGTGGTGCATTAAAAGAAAGAAAAAGCTGAACCTTTTGAAATCAAGTCTTCTATTATCTTCTCCTCTTACATTATATCTTACCCACTTCAAAATGTTGGGACTTAAATTCAACCACCCTCCTTTGTTTCAAACAAATCCTGATAAAATCTGCGTATAATGACGATTCTGTATCTGAAGCTTTTCATTTCAGCTCAGTGCTGCTGGAGTTTTGATCCCGAACCAATATTCCAAGGGAATGAACCTGAAAGAGGGAGAACTGATCCCGACCCAGCGGAGGGCAGAGAGCGTCAGGTGAGGAAAACATCTTCAAAGGGCGTCTTAACTCTCTGCCTTTGATCCAAATCCAGACGACCAAGACGGCGAACGGAGAGACTTCAATCCCTCTGGTCTCCTCCCTCCCTCCTCTGTCCTCTGCAGACCGGCAAAGAATCTGCATTCGATTCGTTTCACTTTTCAATTCTGCTGTTTCCTCCACTTCGCATCACTCCCGTACCACAGCGCTAACTAATTCACACCTCGTGCTGCAGGAGCCATGTTGTTCCTCCGTGTCAGGTCAAGTTATTACCTCCGCCAGGAGATTGTGTTTTCATCGCCGTGTCTTTGTTTGTTTGTCAGCAGGATTTCTCCAAAACTACTGAACCCATTTCCGTGACATTTTGTGGACCCGAAATTCGAATTTTGTAGCCTTGTCGGATATATGTGACCTCAGAGTGTCCCTCTATAATTTTCTATGATTGACCACGAACCTCGGTGGAAGGACGGGACATAAACCAAGAAATAACCCTGAAATGAGATCCAGGATTATATTTAACATTGTGAGTTTGGGCTTTTTGGACATTTTCACTTATTTACCGGGGAATAATTCATGGATTTTTTTTCTTTTAATCAGGCATATGTGTGTCCCACATATAGCAAAATAGTGTACGCCCAGATTTATCCCACACTGTCACACTGCTGACTGCACTGATGACAGTCCGCTCCTGTTTGCCACATCTAGGCCACAACTAAGCCACAGCAATACCACATTTCAACCAAAAGTGGCCCGAATTAGTTTTGTGCTATTTGGGCCATATTCACGATTGAACACGTGGGCAATTTACGTTCACATCCAGATTACACTTTACCTAGAGCACCACATGTTTGACAAAGAAGGCCCACATTTGTTTTGGGACATTTTGTTCCACATTTGCCATTTTACAAGTGGGCAATTTTAAGGTCACATCCACTTTGTCGAGGACAGAAGGAGGCATCAAGTGTTGCATCCTTGACAGAGGTGGCCCACATCTGTATGCTGTCTGCAATATGGTGCAGCTTGATTGAATTTAAAGAGGCTGTTGGGCCTTGGCAGAGGAAGGAGCTCTACTGAGGGACATTTTACTTTAGTAATGAATTCAAAGCAAGACTTTGACATTTTTGTAAATAAACTAGATGACTTTAATTCAGATTACTCAATTACAAGACTCATGTTTGAAGAAATGAGGAGATAGACATCTTAGTTTAGCATAAAGAAAGCAGGAGACACAGCTCTGTCCAACAAACCAGCCTTTCTAAAGCTCCCTTATCTATTTCAAACAAAAATCTAATATTAAAATGACGAACTGTGTCTTTAAGAGGAGCAACTCGCTCTTTATTCTAATCTAAGATAACCACCTGCCTGCTTTATCTTTATATTTAGTGCACAGACATTGGTATTAATCTTCTCATCTCACTCTCAGCACGAACGCTTCTCAAACGTCCCTACAGATATGTTAATTTTAAATTACGCCTGAGTTCAGTGGGACACATTATTAACAATCTTCTCTTAGAAAGTTCCACAACAAAACTGACAGCTCGTAACATTTCTACACTTCAACTCTCTCGTGTTTGAAATCCTCGTCTGTGAACATCATCAAACCAGCAGTTACTGAGAAGAAATAATTCACGTGTGACATAAGGACTAAAAATACACAGAATAATACTGTTAATGACCTGTTCACGGCTTAAACTGCAAATCTAAAGCAGAGATTAGTGCGAAGACAATAACAGTTTCTTTCTGTGTGAATGAATATATTAACATTTTATACAACTATTCATCTGCATTAAGTCAATTTTGATTTGTATAAAGCAAGAGTAGATTGGTGAGAGAAAATATAACCACAAGAGCTGTGATTGGTCCTCTTGGTAGCATCACATCCGACAGACAGTATTTCTGGAATCTCCTGCTTATTTGTCACCATTTATGAGTTGAGTTGAAGGAACGAACACGTAGAGAAGAGTAGTGAGAAGAAGTAATTGCTTCTCAACGTCACTCAGCTCCAACTCCAACATGAACTCCACTAGCTGGTAGGTAGACGTGTTTCGTTATGTAACAGAAACAAAATCCATGAATGCAAACAAGGCGATTCAGACTCGAGGGCGACAAACTCTCTTTGCTGCAGACGTCAGCCTTTGTAACACAGCCGACATTTTAAATGCTCAAAAAGCTGGGACGCACTAAAGGGAGAAACCGAAAAGCAATATTTCGGGAAAAACATTAGCCTCCAGTGGGTTTTGGCATGAAATGAGTGTCTCGTTGTCTTTCTAAACATTTTATTATAATCACTTCCCTCCCCGTCCCTCAGACACACGTTCCTCTCTCTCTTCTGGCGTCTGTCTCCCTCAGCGTGCGGCGCTGTGGGGCTTGTTAGCAGCAGTGTCAGTGATTAAAGACTGCAGGTAATTAGATACACATGACACCGTTCTGACGAGCTGCAGCGTCTAACAGAGCGCCACTGTTTCACTGTTTACACACTAATCCTCACCACCAAGGTTAACAGACGAAGACTTAACGGACACACATGACCGATAAGTTTGTCAAATCAAAAGTCAGTCTCATCACAGGCCGCAAATATTCTGCAGATTTTTCCAATATATATATTTAGAGCAATAAGGCAACAAAGTTACCATGGTTACTGTGTTTTTAAACCCTCATGGCCGTCTGTGATTTTTGTTTCAAAGTTTTCAAATTGGGATTTTCAGTCTCAGTTTCAAATCTCCTGCTGATCAAACTCCTTGAACAATATTAGCTCATGGTCTCAAAATAAAAATTCACTGCCCTCGGGCAAATGGTTCGAAAGCGTTTTACTTCGTATCTTCGAAATAAACCAATTCCTTTATATCTAAAAATGTCAAACTTTTCCTTTAAATTTCAGAAGCCCTGAGCCCAACAGCTTCTACCTGCCACAGGTTTGGGAAGCAGACAGTTAACACAGATTGGATCCATCCCGGTTCTCAGATGCGTGCATCATGATTCAGCTGATGAATAAACCATGAGGTAAAAGCTGCAGCTCAGGAGCGTCCTGCTGAGTGTCTGCACCGACTCGTCTCCTCCATCAGTTTGTCTTTCTCCACTGATTGATGTCCCGTCTTCCTGTCTCACTGTTTCTGTTGACAGCGACGTCTGACTCCAAATCTTTGTCCGTCATTGTTCTCCAACTCTAACGCTGCTCATTCTAAGTTGTCTTGGTTTCTTCACAGCCTCTTGTTTGCTTTAAACTGCTCTTCTTTGATTCTCTTTTATCATCACTTATCGTTCGTTTCCCTTCAGTCTCTCCCACTGTTGCCCTGACGATGAAAGTCTTTATCCCTGAGCTAATATTGGAATTATCTGAAAAGGACAACCAGGACAAAAAGAGACGGGAACCTGCCGGAGGAGCTGAAAACTCAACCCTGAGGATTTAAAGTTTGAAACTTGATTCACTTTAGCACAAACTCAGTTACATGTGTGGTGCTGAAGACGAGTGATGACAGTGAATTGTTCAGGGGCCTGTTGGCAACTTGTTCTCTACAAATCCGACTTCACCAGCATTGAAACGGAGACAAAAATATGAACATGTACTCACTGTGCTGCCTGTGGATCTACAGAATGTAATGATTCTATAGAAATGTATTAATTATGTTAGAGAATGTCACCGTGTTAAATGTCAGGCTGAGGATTTTAATGAGTTTCTTCTTGGGATAATGTCTGCGCAGAAAGGACGGAGGATTTGTTCTGTTCTTAACTTCCACATACGAGGTTACGTTTTCATCTGCATCTGTAAAAACTACTGGACAGATAACATGGAACTTGGTGGAGGGATGTGTTGTGGGTCTGGGAATTAAATGGCGAAATGGTGAAGCACATGATTTATTTGAGTGTTGCTTTATGTTTTTACACCTTCTGATGAATTTCACAATCTGATTCTCATTTCTCAACATTTACGTTTCTTCCTCAGCTGCTGGATGAGTCGTGACACCACGGCAGAAAGACAGAAGACACAGAAACACAAGAAAAGCATATAAAATGAGGACATCATCTGAGTTAATGTGTCAGCGATCGTTTCTGTTTGGCCACACTGAAGAGAAATATCCACCCTCCCGTTTGCTTCCAGCGTTAATGTTGTGATTCTGTCTCGACTTGACAGCGTGGATCAACAAGCCTCCCGAAACCCCGTCTGCTTTCCGCCTGCGCGTCAAACACTGGGACGATAATTAGCAGATGGCTGATGAGTCGCAAGGCAGAAAAAAAATATCCTACCCGCTAACTGACAGGAACGAAAAAGAAAAAAGTTTCTCCATGTGTCTCCATCTGTGTTAGTGTCTCCAGTCTGTCAGTGAGGAACCACAATGTTCTTCTCTACATATATCGGGTGGATAAAGGCTCTTTGAACTCACTTACTCATTTACGACACTGCTTATTTTAAAGAAAATCTAACAGGCCAAACAATTCAAACATTTATGAATATCTCATAACTCATCATGCTGTGTGTGCACTGGAAGAAATGCAGAGTAAACACACAACCCTGGCTCAGGATTTGGGAAAGAGAGAAAGATGGACGACCCAAAGACCTCAACACACGCCAGGGGACGGGAGGGCGACCTGAAGACGTGGCCTCAGATAACTAGACTAGCCTCAGGAAAGGATTGAACACAGTTTGAGTTGGAGCTCTACCAGTTTAATTGAATGTGCAATTAAAAGAAAAGGATTCTTTTTCACAACGTTTCCATTTCACTCGCAAAAAGATCAAGTTTCAAAACTGCAGCAGCTCAATGGACTGAGGCACATTAGAGGTGCTGCTGAGTGCACGGAGTAAAATAAGTGCTGTCAAATGATGCAACTGTTTCAGAGAATAATGGGAAACACTCCAGCAGCTGCAAAACAATGGCTCAGAGTCAAAAAACACACACACACAGACACACACACACACACACTCAGACAGACGCTACGACACACTCGTACACTTGTGATTATATTACACACAAACACAAAAACAATGCTCACTGATGCATGCAACTTGTATTTGCAGGAGAGGTGGATGAATAATGTACATGTACCAATGCACACACGCACACGCACACACACACACACACACACACACACACACACACACACACACACACACACACACACACACACACAGCATCACAGGGGCCGGACGTCCGGCTCTGAAATCTCTGCCGTGAACGTAGAGACAGAACTCGCCCAATTAAAACTCAATTACTGCCCCGCTGTCAGTTAAACAATTCTCTGTGTAATTCCTCATCCTTTCTTCACCCTGCTCCTCTTCCTCTTCCTTTCCCCCCCCCGCCTTTCCTTCATTCAATCTCTCCCTCCCTCCCTCTTCTTTTTAACAATTCTCTCCTCTCTCTCCGTTAGCGTCTCCCTTCCCTCTCTCACTCATTAAAACTGTTCCCCGGTCGTCTCCCAGGAGAGAGGAGGGGGATAAAAATAGCTCTTCTTCAGCTTGTGCTCACTGGTTCCTTCTTCCCAGCCTCCGTTCCATACATCAAATAACTCCTGTACGTTTCTGCATAACAACCATCGCTTCCTCCTCTTCTCTCTCAGCCCCTCACCCATCCGCCTCTTCGAACACCGTTCCCAACAGCAGCTGAGTTATGGAAACACCCAGAGAGACTGCTATCGTAAAGTTGCACACGATCCTGCAGCTCGTTTGTGACGGAGAGAGGCCCGCTCTTTGCTCGGAATGCGATTAACAGGAAGGGAAAAAAAATGTAAATTTTGTTTTTAAACTGACGTTGTGTGTCTGAGCGGTGGCTAATTAGGCAGAGCAAAGCATTTAAAATGTTGACGGCTGATGCCACAGTGCGTTGTAACGGCACAATCGTCCCTCAGAATAACCCCAGGCGAGAGCAGAACGTCACAAATCACAGTGGATGGTGTCGGCGATTAAATCATCTGTGAAAAAATGGTTTATGTTCGCTGGTTTGTAACCTCAGTGGAGCATTGTATTCAGTGTGCATCTACACACACACACACACACACACACACACACACACACACACACACACACACACACACACACACACACACACAGCTACTAATTCCAGAAATCTCTGTGTGTCTATATTGCCGCACATTTGAGTCCAGAGCATGATGACACCGACGTCGGCCCTTTACGCGTGTATGACTCCTCGTTTTCATCATTTTCTACTTGTATTATTTTTGTTCTTTGTGTCCATCAGATGTTAGAAACAGCAGCTTCTGTGTCTCGCATATCTCCGCCCATCTTATCGGCTTCCAACTTGTATTGTAAAGGGCTCAGGGAAGAACAGTGTTTGGTGCGATATGATATGTTTGTATCTGTGACTGGTACTCATCAACGTAAGTGACGATGTCGATCGTGACAACTGATTCTCCGGTTCAGGTTCTGCTTCCTGCAGCTCTTTGTGCAGCTTCGTTGTTTTGTGCACTAACAGACACTGGTACACACACTCGTGGTTATTGTGCTAACGAGTTATGGAACATATAAGCACTGACTAAATATAAAACCATGGCAGTGTGAGTAAAGTGAATTTCTTCTTTACAGAGAAACATTCTGGGAACTGGAGAAAAAGCAAAGAAGTAATAAGTTTGGATAGGACAGAAATATGTCCACACACACACACACACACACACACACACACACACACACACACACACACACACACACACACACACACACACACACACACACACACACACACACACACACACAGGAAGCACAAATGGCCATCTGGCTGCTATGAAAGCAAAGCTTTTTGGGCTGTTTCCTCATTAGTCAAACGCTTTTTTGTCAACGACACAGTGATGGGATAAAAGAGGCGGAGAGGGAGGTGTGGAGAGAGCGAGGAGAGATGGATAGAGCAGCAGGAGAGGAGACATGTGGAGGAGATGAAGAGGGAGAGAGAGGAGCATATATGTGATGCCAGAGGGTATAAACAAACTGCTCACTGGCACAGCTACATGGTAACGTCAACTTTCCCCTTTGAAAACACTTGAACGTTCGCTAAAAATACAGCTCAGTGCAGCAGCGGCGGCTCAGACAGGCAGATCATCACTCGCTGGCTTCCTTCAGACAACAAATCTCACACTTCTGAGTAGAAAGACCTTCTTCTGTCTGAAAACACTCCCAGCGAGGTCAGATAAAACTGTCGGAATAAGTGAGAGTCTGTTCGGATGCACTGAGCAAATCATTTCTGGAACCAAAGCCCATTAAAAGGAACGTAGTCATCTCTGTGGTTTTACCCTTGTGTAGAAATACATTAACCTCAAGTGCTTAAATGTATTTTTTATTGCTTAACTGATATTTTTATGTCGGGTGGATCACGCATCGATATATCTTCTAAAATCCCTTCTCACATTTTTCCAGATATCTCAGCGATGGATCATTTAAAACTGAAACATTAAGACTTTAAGGCATTTTCATACATTTGTTTCTCTTCAGATCTGCAGAGGGAAGATATGATAACGAAGGAATTCACTCACCGTCTTTGTCAGCTCTTCTGAATATCTGTGAACACAAAACGACACAATTCAGTTATTGTAAGTACAAGGAAAGTTATGAGAGGTGTGAGAGGTATAAAAAATGTCAGTGAAACATTTGATGAAGTCCAAAGTGGTGTTTTGGGGTTTGGGTTATTATTTAGTGACTCAATTTTATGGTTTGTCACATAGACTGTAAATAAAGATGGCCGACATGACAGCTCCTTTGAAAGTGAAGCCAAAGCATCTTCATGACCACCTGATGTCTGGCTGCTGTGTAAGTCGTAAACCTCTCCATGTTAGCAGATGGGACATGGAAGTACACACACTAGTTCTTATCACACTGATGTTTGTTCACGTGTTCATGTTTCTGATGAGTTTGGTTAATATATAACCAATAATAACAATTTTTTTTAAAGCATCAGTCATTTTAAAATGATGTCATTATGAAATAGAAGTGGGACGTCACTATCCAAACATATAATCAGAAATTATTCTTCAATCTATATAAACTTTAGGTCGTGTCTGTAGTCCTATGGGAGGCGGAGATTCATCAACTATGATGTTTATTGCGCGACATCATTTTCTGACTTCATTGAGATGACAGGAATACTTTTCTGATCAAAATCAGCTTTAAAATTGTCTATTATTATTTACAGGGATACGTTTGAAAAAAAATGTTGTTGAGTTCGACCATTAACATTACAGATTCAAAGATAAACAGCCAAAAGTAATATTCCCACCAAGTTTGGTGATAATCCATCCGGATATTTTTGAGTTAGGGTCGGAAACAATACCATGTTTGCGCTGCTATACAACCCCCCAGGTTCATAAGAAAGATTTTAAAGAAACATTGAAGGACATGGTGTGAAATTTCCAGTTTTTCTCTCTGACCTGTGATGTAACAACAGACACATCTCCGAGCATCATCATCACTACCATCTGACATCAAGCAGTTTCATCATCCCTTTGGAGAAGAAGTTACGTACACATGTTCAATTATTTAATCTGATCCTTCAAAGGATGTTGTATAAATGTATACGACTTTGACCTTGTACGTGCACACACTGACAAAACACACACATGGACAGCTGTGTGACAAACATACACACACATACTACGAGTTCATTCATAGCGTGAGTGAAATGGAGAGTGGCAGGTTTGCTACTTTGTTTCGTGTGAACTGATTCTACTGACGGCGAGAGGCAGAAAACAGCAGAGAGACGCAGAGGAAGACGACGAGGGAGGATGTAGAAGATGAAATGGACGGACAGGCTGAGGCAGTGAGACGCTCCCAGTTTCTGGACACTGTGTTAGAATGTGTGTATCGATTAATTAATCTCATTAGCAGTGCGTTTGACAGCCGGACAGAAGAGAAGCAGCGTGTGCTGCAGGGAGGAGTCCTGAGAAGTTGCTTTCTTCTTCTCTTTGCTTTGTCACAACAAAAAGAAGAGTTAACGACAAAAGATTTATGCAACTGAAAATCCTTATCAACAAAAAAAAAAGGTAATATTTAAACTTCAGAAGTTTCAACTTTTGCAACTCTCACACTGAATATTTAAAGTAGAACTGAAATGATTAATCAGTTAATTGATCAACAGGAAATGAATCTGCAATTACTTTGATAACAGATTAATTGCTACAAAAATAACAAATATTTTCTGTTTCCAGATCCTGAAATATGAAGATTTCATTATTTTGTTTGTCATAGATGATTAAAAAAAAAAATCAACATCTCTGGGTATAACGACTGGTAATGAAAACTTTACATTTTTACAATTTTCTGAATAGTTAATCTAATAAATTGAGAGAATACTTTGCAGATTAATAGTTGATGTCTCTCCGGGTTCGAAAATCATCAGGAATCGAGATTAAACAACTGAACAAGAAAAGAAAAATCATAAACTAGTCCAGAGATCATTTACCCTACAACTGTGTGTGGGTTGTTAAACTATAAATAAGTGGTGCATTTAGGCAGCGGCTGCGTCCATCTGAGCGAGCCAAAGTGAAAATCATTAACTGCTGAGACGAGCTGCGTTCCAAACGACAAGCTCTTCTGAATTGTTCTGCTTTCCGGCTGCACCCTCGGGCGCACTCAACTCTGCAGAAAAGAGCCAATTCTGAGGCGCGCCTGTGTGTGTGTGTGTGTGTGTGTGTGTGTGTGTGTGTGTGTGTGTGTGTGTGTGTGTGTGTGTGTGTGTGTGTTTGTGTGTTTGTGGAGTGAGAAGAAAACGAGAGGGAAAAACAGATACCCACAAAAGACGGAACAAAACAGAAGACAGAGGGAGGGAAGGAGAACGTTGCTTCCATCTCGGAGCCTTATTAAGAATGGATGCTGTCTCGGGCCTGACCGAGGACGGAGGAGAGGAAGATGACAAGGATATGAAGGGGAGGAGGAGGAGGAGAGGAAGGATGACAGCAGTTTAAAGAATAAAAAAAAGGAAGGAGCATCAGGGTTAAGATGAAGGAGAAGACAAGAAAAAGCAAAGGAGGAGAAACAAGCAAGGAGAGGGTTTATTGAGGAGAACACACACACACGTTTCTACAGCTATCTTAGTGAGGACACTCATTGGCATAATGCATACCCTAGCCCCCCACCCTAACCCTAACCATCCAAACTAAATCCCTGACCCTAACCCTTAACCTAAACCTAATTCTAACCCTAACACCAAGTCTTAACCCCCAAACAGTCCATTAAAGGGGGGTCACAAAGTGAGGACCGGCCAAAAGGTATGTTGTAGACTCAAACTGGTCCTCACAAAGATAGCTGTACAAGAGCAACCACACACACACACACACACACACACACACACACACACACACACACACACACACACAAATCCCTTCAGTGTGGACTTCTTCACAATAATAATAGCCGGGTCAATAATATTGGAAAATGGAAAAGGCGATTAACATTTCAGAGTTCAGGTCGATGCCGAGGGTGAGATGCAGAGAAAACGCCAGAATGAGTTTACTGTGCTGATGTCAGAGGGCGGGGCATGCACTGCCTATCGACCAATCACAGCAGGGTCGCAGATAATGTCAAAAGAAAGAACACAGAGTATTTATAACTGTTTTGTGGTAACCTGTTTTTCTCCGTCTGTCTCTATATGGCTTTTTCGTACAAAGACGAATATCCTGTAAGCGACATGAAATATTTAGAATGACTATTCTGATCCTGAAAAATAAACCTTGACAGAAAACATAGAAAATATGATTATTACTGGAAAACCTATTAAAATTATCTTATTTTTCTTCTCTTTTATGTTTTTTTATGAAGCAATGGGCCCCAGAATGCTTGAGGCCGCCCCTGTTCCAGCAAAAATGTTTCACACTCGCCTTAAATTAGATTTTAGCAGTGCTGAAGTTAAACTTGTATTTTGAGCCTGAAAATGCTCATAGAAAATAAAGAGTTTCTTAAACATGTTCTGCAGATGAACCAGACCACAGAAAAACATTCCATCAGTGAAATGATTTCACACCAGGACACGGGAAGGAGACATTTTGGCTCCAAAGCTCATAAAACAACGTTGAACTGAATCTGCAACAGTTCAGCAAATCACACCCCCACCAAGAACACACATACAGACACACACACACACACACATACAGACACACACACACATAACTAGTTCTCTGTGGCACCAGGACACAGGAGCTCTTATCATCATAATTAGTTTTGCACTCAAGCTCCGGGTCTGAACACACTGAGCTACTTTTCTCTTTTGTTTTCTCCACAATAAAAGCTTTAAAAGAACAATAATATCTGATGTGATGCAGCTTTAGTGGAGCAGTGATGGAAGAATAATGCTGTGCTGCTGCGTTATAGTCACAGGACACGAAGGCTGGATGTGTGTCCTCCTACAGAATAATGTGTTGGCATTAGATTCATCTCAGGGATCGATAACAGCAGCTGCTTTAAGTGTCGGTGCAGCTTCTGGGCAGCAAAGTGCTTTGGTGCACGTCAGAGTGGATTTGGACGGAAATCATGTGTAAAAGTCCAGATGTGCGGATCGTTGGGTGGATTTTGTCCAAGTCATAATAAAAGGAAACACGTTCAGAGAGGACGTAAAGAGAGTTGGTGAATAAGATGGAAAATACGCATCGATATTTGGCAACCAGACAGATAGAAAGAGATCACAGGTTCGATTCCCGGACAGCAGCGTGTCTTATTTGAGTCTCGAAGCTGTTTCCTGCTCTAAACCGCTGGAGCCACAAGTTTTAACCCTAAACTGCAGGATGGAGTCTGTGCGTAAATGCGCACTGCACCGGTGTCTCTGGACGTCTCCATCCCGCGCACCCTCACTCACACCCCCGCCCCGTGAGGCTGACCACCACCTCCCGGTACTCACATCCAAAATCACCGAGATGCCTCTCCGCGGCTCCGGGGCGAAGAACTGCTCCTGCGCCACGGCCACCTCCTCCCTGCTGGAGGCGTACTCCCGGCTGGAGATGTTCTTGTTGTCGCTCATTTTGGTGACGATCCAGCGGACGAGCCCGTCGATTCCACCGGGCTGGGCTCCGCTGTTTCCGGGCTGCGCTGCCGTCGCGGACTCGCTGTCCTGACCGGCTACGGGGTTCGGCTGCTCGCGGGTTTCCTGGGCTCGAAGTTTGGCTTGTTCTTTGTTGAGCAGTTTGTGGACTCCGTCCCGACAGTAGCGCGCTGCCTGCTCACACATCCTTTTGCCGCGGAGCGCTCATGCTGCGCTCTATGGGGGAGAGAGAGGAGCCCCCACCCACCACCTCCCCTCTTACATCACAGCCCTCAGCCCCTGAACACACCCACCCACCCTACACCCTGCATCCCCGTTATGTGAACAGTGAGAGGAGGAGAGGTCCATTCATTCATCTCCACAGAAAACACGAGAGAATTGGAAGAATTCACCACCAACAGTTGTAGGAATGTTAAAGGAACGAAACATTTCACTGTTTAAACTTCGCAATCTTCAGCTTTTACAACTCTCACATTGAATATTTAAAGCCCACCCACCCTACACCCCCACTACATGACCCATATAATGATAATAGTTGGTATATGCTCGTGGGGACTGGTTTGTTAAGGTTTGGAGAGTTTATCGTGACTTATTTTGATTTGGTACAGCTCCTGCAAAGTGAAACCCATTAAGGATTTGCTGTCACTTTGTTTTCCTCATCTTGGGGAGGATCCATCGTGCTGGAGTAAACCTACAGAAACCACTGAGGACTGTTTGGAACAGTCACCACCTGCGTGTGCTTATTGTCTGACAGCAACCTGGGTATATCCTCTCTGCTCAGTCGGTTGTTAAACAAAGACAGTGGATCATTCTTTATTTTTCTTCCTTTAAATAGTCCCAGTAGGAGGTTTGTGTGTGACCCACCGAGGCCCAATGGGAAGATCAGAGGATTTTCACATGGAGTAAAGAGGAGTGTGTCTCAAAGTGTCACTCCAGCTCATCATTAGAGCCGTGTGTGTGTGTGTGTGTGTGTGTGTGTGTGTGTGTGTGTGTGTGTGTGTGTGTGCGTGTGTGTGTGACAGATCTAACCTTTGGTAATGAGCATCTCCCCCAGCTCTGCCCTTTCAGCTCAGTAGCTCGACTCGCCTGCAATGTGCCGTGTGTCTAACAGCGCACAGGGAGCTTTGGACAAATTAACTCCTTGTGCAAATTTGACTAATGACACTTTAACACTCAGGTTATCAAAATGTCCATAAGACACAAAAACCACAGGTATTTTGAGCGTCCTGCCTCTTTGCTGGAGCGCAGTAGACTCGGTATAAGCACTTGACATGATTGCCCCCATGTGGACATGATGCTGCATTGACAGGAGGGGAGAAGGGTTTTCTCTGCAGAATGTTTTATTCAGTATATTTGGCATTCATATTAAATAAAACATTAACTAAAGAACTCAGGCTTGAACCGTAACAACGCAATAAAGTCCTTTGGCATGTGTTTGTTTGAGTGCACGTGAATCTCTCTCTAAGCTGTATCTGGACGGTAGCCCCTCAGGTAGTAGACCCATGAGCAAGGCGTGCTGTGGCCCTGATCGCGCTGGCTGGAGATGGTCAGCTTGCCTGACCAGGGCCCCGGGGGGCCTCCTGCAGGGGCCTCAAATGACACCACGATGTTTTGTAACTTTTTGGAGGGGATGGTGTCGGTTCCTTTCACAGTAAAGCTGGGGTTGTCCACCTGTAAGATGAGGGTCAGTGAGGCCTGGGTTAGATCGATAGCAGATGAAAGAATCATCACATTTAAAGGAAACTAAAGTAATGCTCCTCCTGAGACGACTTTAACTTGTGTTCCACTCTTCACAAGTTTTAAGAACAAAGTTGTTTACCTGATAAGATAAAGCGATGCTCTGCGCGAAGACGTTCTTGAATTGGATGGTGATGTTGCGACCGGCCCTGATGCTGAACGGGCCCTGGGCTTTGGGATGGGTGCAGATCCCAAGTAAGGGAAAGATGTATTCACCACCGATGGCTGAGGTCAGGGTGAGCTGTCCCTTCACTTCCCCCAGCTGATGAGGCTCGAAACAAACCTCCACGCTGGCCTCGCAGCCGGCCTGGAAGCCCGGTGAAGCACCGAGGCTTTTGTCCACGGTGAAGTCCGGGCAATCAGTCTGGAGGAGAGAGATAAGGAGGAGAGAACCGTTTGACAGAGAATAAATCGTTCTTCTCTCCAGTGCTATTTTCGGTCATTTTGAAACATGGATTGATGTTTTTGAAAGAGAACTTCAGTCCTCGTGACTCTGATGTCACCGGTCTGGATTTTCATTACATCCAAGACCCCATACAAGTTAAATCAAGCAAATGTCAGCATGTGAGTTCCACAGCACATCTCAGTACAGTTCTCACTGATCTTTACAGCACAAAGATAAATCAGACGTCAGCAGGTTCCGATCTGGTCCCACACTCCACTAGTGGCAGTTAAACACGAGTTACCAGCTTCCTTCTTATCTTCATGGTGAATATTAGCAAATAACATTTTCCCCCCAGAGTGAAAGTAGAGGAGCATGTGTTGTGTTGTGAACGTAATGGTTGATCTCTCCAGTATAGTTAGTAAATACAGTCACTGTGCACCATCACAGTGAAGGCTGAAGAAACAAGAAACACAGTTCTGACTCGATAAATGACAGACGTCTTATTTAATCATATTTTAAGTTTGTTTGAACTATTTTTTTTAATTAATCCAACAAACCTGGTGTTTGTCGTCTCTGTAAATCAGTGTATATACAGTACCTGGTCATATTTCCCCTGATCTTTCATTGTGTATCTCTCTGTCTAATTGTAGTTGTTGACCTCTAACTTTATAATTTCTTCTTTCTCTCATTTTCTTGAGATTCACAGACATAACCAGATTGTCAGTATCTACACCGATCCGCCACAACATCGAAAGAGAAGCTTGAGCAAAACACATGTAGTCTACAACAAGAATGTGCACCTTAAATCCCTCAGGACATTTTGTTACCTTGCACGTGTATTCTGTTTTGAAGCGGGAGTAGTTGATGAACTTCACGAGCACAAAGTGGCTGCTGCCCAGTGACGTGTTGAAGTGGACGGGTTTCTCCAGCGGTGCAGGCAGAGCTCGGAGCAGCAGGTCGTAGGGGAACAGGCCCAGATCGGTGCTGAACAGAGTGAGCCGGGTCGTGGATTCTCCTGCACGCAGAGGCTGGTACTCGAAGCTCAGAGAACCCTGAAGAAAAGACACACACATACAAGAATTGAACCTATTATGATTTTGAAAAGTATTATTTAAACGTAGCAAAGAGGTTCTCCGGTTCTCTGTACTCACCTTGGACTGTCCGGGCACAGTCTGCTGAGGTGGGGCACTGATGTCGGCGCATTTGCACTCGGTGGTGAGGCAGGTGGATGTGGTCAGGGGGTTCTCCACCTGTACAGTGGCTGAGGCCGTCCGGCGGACAATGCTCACCAGCTTGATGGTGGACAAGACTTCTGGACAAGTGGCCTTGAAGCTTACGAGGTAGAACATGTACTCGCCTGTTCCCTCGTTAAGAAATGTCACCTGAGGAAAAAGAGTTCATGTAAAGATGAGACTCAGAACTTTATCAGATGTGATCTCAAATGAGGGGGTGCATGATCAAACCTTGTAGTTGTACTGCCCCTCTCTGTATGTGGAGAAAGTCATCTTGTAGTCGGCCTTGGTCAGAGCAGGAACATTGATGAACTTTGGACCCTCCAGAGACATGGTGGCATCTGGTTTTTCAGGCTTCAGTATCTTTATCTGCACATTGAACCTTAGAAAAAACAAACAGGTGTGTATTCAGCACTCCTACCACCTATATGATTTAATTTTTAGGTTCTTTTGTTAAATTAAAAAGGGGTAAGATCATTCTGGTGTCGACTCCGTGTGCGTTTGTACCTCTGTTTCTCCGAGAGCCAGTTGTGCACAGGGAGCGACTGTGTGTGTTGAGTCTTGGCAGGAAGCTCATACGCAACAGTGTCCTCTGGCTTGGGAGGCTCAGCGGTTCCCTGCAGCGTGTACATCACGCCTGTCCCATCAGGGAAGGAGAAGAAGACGGACCCCTGAGGACATTCAAAAAGAGAAGTGTAAGAAGTTCATGTCTGAGATTGAATTGATGTCAATAACTGGTTTTGTCTGTAGGTCAGTGTTCCTGTACCAGGTGTTTCTTTCCTTCAGCAGTCATGGTCAGCGGTCTGTAGGTGATCTCATACGTTTTGCTCTGCAGAGCTTCCAGGGTCACAGAGGGCGCCGCTCTCCAATGCTTCCCTTCGATGACAGGTCGGACGGTGCAGCGCTGGTTTGTGGGGTTTACCAGCGTCAGGGTTTGAGGGTGAGAGCAACGTACTGGGCAAACAAAATTCACCACCTATAGAGAAGAAGAAGAAGAAGACAGCAGAGGGAAATTATTATACAGTAGATGTATGAAGAGAATTACAGGTAATGATTGTCACTGATAATATAATCAAAAGGAAATGCAGCATTAAGCACATTCCACTCATGTTAAAGCAGAAGTCATTAATCAGCTAATCGAACCCGACTTCCAGTGAACGATAAATCTGTCACCCCTCACCGTCTGTTCCAAAAGGAGCCGGATCGAACTCGTACATTATCTGAGATGGTTTTTTTAAACATCCTTTCAGTGAGACGGCTTTTATCTTTTATACCAACTGGAGATTCGTCCATTCATTGTCTTTCGCTTAACTGAGAACAGGTTGCCAAAGCAGGGTGTCCCAGATTTCCCTCTGTACCCTCGGTGATAAGATAATGGATGGATGTTCTTCTCTACACTGCGTATGTGAACAAAAATAAAAATGCACCGGTCAAACCTCTTTGCTAGTGGAAGCCGCAATGCAGGAGCCTGTCACGGTGAGGGTGACGGGCGAGGGGCGGCTCTCGACGGAGCAAGTCAGGTTCTCGTATCTCGTGTCCTTGCTCAGGTCCTTGGGGGCAAAAGTCAAATCAAAAGGAACCTTCATGCCCGGACTGATGGAGCCTTTAGCCGGCGAGATGGACAACTCTGCAGGGAAGCTCCTCTGCTCCCAGTGGAACCTGCCAGACAGATATGAATTAGGCATCTCAGAGAGCGGGATTTAAATCCAATATATGGAGACTTCAGATTCTATTCAAATAATATTATGCAACACTGCAGTAAAACAATATTGTGTATCTGTGTGTAGGTGCATGTGTCTGTGTGTGTTTTTTTAGCCCTGCGACAGACGATAAGAAGAGAATCACACTGGATAATCTGCTGTGCATCACACACCTCACACCAATGTCTCCGGTGTTTGTCATAACAATCCTCTTCGTCGCCTGGCACCGCTGAGCGACAGGTCCAAAGGCCAGGTGGTCCTGATCCAGCCGGACCTCCACACCCTGACAGTTCAAATTGGAATTACACAAATTCATCCAACATATTTTTTAAAAAACAAACAATTATCAAACCGTAAAAGACGTTGCAAAGCCGATCAATTTAATTTAGCGCTTGTTGAGAGAAGCAAACACAGCCTGGTAAAATAGCAGGAAATGTTTTGGCTTACGTGACAGCAGCCTTGGATGGTCAGCAGAGGGTGTAACAGGCCTGAAAGCTCCGCCTGCAGCTCAGCTCTGAAGAGAGGGATGTGCTGACGAGGAGAGAACTGGATCTCAACCTTACAAGATCCACCACGAGCCTTCAGGCTCAGCTTCCCTGCTGGACTGAACGACAGATCCTGAAGGAGGAGAGGAAGAGCAGAGGAGAAGATATACGTGCTGCCTGTATTTAACCATCTTGTCGTGTGTGTGTTTGTGTGTGTGGGGGTCCTACCTTTGGGTCCAGAGGTGTGTCTGAGTGGAGCAGCAGAGTGAAGGAAAGCTCTGTACGGCTGCGATTCACCAGAACCACCTGTTTTTTCACCTTCTGACCCAACATCAAAGATCCCAGTTTCACCTCTTTGTGCTTCGGATCCTCCAAATGCAGCTAAGATAAGATAGTACAGATCCAGAATGAATAGATTAAATTCAACAGATTGATAGATTATACAGTCAAATGATATCGATATCTATACTGTATATCTATATTTACTGTTAATCTATGGTACATCAATATATCTAAATACTAATCATAACTCTGGTATCTTTGTTATCAGTAATAGATCCACACTTTTGTCTTCAGCACACACACACACACACACACACACACACACACACACACACACACACACGTGTCTTTCTCACCTTCATCTCGACCCCTTGTCCGTCTATGTCCACCTGTTTCGTAACGCAGCCGTTTAAGACGAAGCTGAGCCTCTCGTGGTATCGACGCGCCTCTCGGGGATAGAAGGTGACTGGTACCTCCATCACAGCACCAGGTAACAAAACAATGGACTGGAAGTCCATCTCCAGGTAAGAGGTGTTCTTGAACTGGCTCTGGACACTGATGAAGAAGTAAAGCATATTTAAAAAAAACGTAAAATCTCACATTCTGCGTGGAATAAAAACAAATCTTTGAGCAGTAAAACCCGACACCTCAACACACACCTGATGTCTAGGTCGCCTTTGTTGCTGATCACCAGAGTCTTGGATGGCAGCACCATGTCAGGACAGTACAGGAAGCACTTGCCAAAATTGAATTCGGTGAAGGAGAAATCCAGGCTCGGTGCTACAGCCCTGCCTATTACCACAAAGGTAAATGTCGGCCCGTGTTTTACCTGATGAGATGAAAGAGAAAACACAGGAGAGAATAATGGGTTTTGGACTTGATACCTCCATTAAAACCCTAAAATATTATCTAGGTATGATCATCACCCACCTTTATACTCAGGCTGACATCCTGAAGGTAGCAGTTTCCTCGGGGAAAGAACAAGAGCGACAACTGCATCTGTTTTCCACTCTCAACAGAAGCATTTTGTGGTTTTGCCTCCAAGTATTTCAGCAGCTCACTGGGACCCGTTAGGTCGAAACTCACATCCAGGCTGAATCTCGCCAGGTTGGTCACCAGCAAATGAATGGTGGGTTGCTTTGAAACGTCAACCTGCAAATAGTGAACACACAGGAATAAAGCTGAGGTTGACACGCTCGACCTTGCTTGTGACAATAGAGTGAAAGTGTGCTGACCTCTCCAAAGTCCAGAGTGACTTGGTGGGTGGAGTCGATCTCTCTGAGGCCCCCGTCTGGATTCACAACTTGAACCAAAGTGCTCATGGTGAAGCAGTCGGCCTTCACGGTGAGTGTGAGCAGCTCTGACCTCTTCTTCACCTTCAGAGTCAATCTACAGCTCAGATAGCCCTCCCGGCAAGGTGTGAGGAACAAAGTCAACGGCAACCTGCAACACCAGGTTCAATTTTAACACCAGAACGTTGCCACCTCACACAGTTTTTACAGTACAGAGTGTTACAGTGTCGTTAACCTGTCTTTAGGTGCCACTGTGCCACTCATGGGCTGCACGATGATGTTGGACTGCTGGTCTTCACAGAGCAGAGATGACTGCTGGACCGAGAAGTGAAAAGGCTCCTCGTCTCCATTCACCAGATCAACTGTCTGCTCCACTTTGTGACCTGCACACACACACACACACACACACACACACACACACACACACACACACACACACACACACACACACACACACACACACACACACAGAATTCTGAGTATTCACCATCCTCAAAAACCAGCCGCATCGAGTATTCCAGATGTCGCTCTCTCCGCAGCCAAACAGCCTGACGCAGAGTGGGCCTGGCACAGCTGCCGTCGGCGGCTTGCATCTCTTCTCAGGGGAACAGTGTTAAATGTGTACACACTCGGATTTTATGGAATTCACATGAGTCTTGTATTGACATTATTACCCACAGTAGGTTTAGTAAACTTTTTTCCAGGGGGAGGCCAAAGCTTTGGTTCGGTTGTTCATTCTTTTCTTAGTTATCAGTGAGGACAATGTTTCTAGCTAAATGCTTTTCGTCACATGACGTTTATCAGACCTTAGTCTTGCTGAAGCTTTTGCAGATATTGTTGAAATTAACAATTAATAATGATATAGTGAATTTTTGCAGACATGTCTAAATGTAGTAGAGCAAATAAGACTTGTGGTGCAACTTGAAAATGTGTGGATGTTTGTCACGTACCGACAAGTAGTTCTCCCAGGTCGATGAGAGGTCTGCTGAGATACACGAGCGGTTCTCTGGCGTTGCCCACAAACAGGAAGGGAAGTGTCAGCGGCAGAGTCTCAATCACAAAGCTCCAGAAAGACTCCACCACATCCAGCTGCACGGCTACATATTCAAACAACATCTGGAAACAGAGAGGATGGATATGGAGTACGTAAGGATGTCAATGAAGATATCACGTGAATAAAACTAGAAACACAGCCTTGCAATTGGAGGTCACTGTGACCTTTGACCACCCAAATCTAAATCGGTTAATTCATGAACTTCATGATTCATTAATTCAGTCTAAATGAACATTTGTGCCAAATTTTAAAAGGATGTCATCGAGGGAATCTTGAGATGTCGTGTTCACAGAACTGGGACGGATCTGACAGACAACACAAAGACATAATGCCTCCGGCCACTGACTGTTGTCAGATGAGGATGAAAGGGAGACAAAGAGAGGAAGGGAAGTGTGATGAACCAAGTAGAACAGATTGCATTAGATGAGTTGAACAAAAAATGGATAAAACGAGATTGAATTAAAGTGGAATTGGATTAAATAGAAAGAGCAGTGATGATTAGAAAGTTGTGGTAAAGTGGGACGCGGGGAGATGGGGAGACTGAAACACTAATGAATCAATTTGAAAGGAGGAGACGGACTGAGTTTGACTGATGAGGTGAACGAGGTGACACACTGTGGGGAAATGGAAGAGAAACGTTGTGAGATTCCTCCAGAGATTAAGATCGTTGTGTGTCTGCGTCTTTACCTCCACGTGCTTCCCAGGCTGGACGATGCCACACGGGGTGAGACAGCGAAACAAGCTGCCACCTGCGTCCTCACACTTCCAATTGTATGAGTAAAGTTTGTCGGTTGGGTTCAACAGCGCAAAAGACCTGCAGAATAAAAAAACAACAAGAACACCCAATGAAAGTAATGAAAGTGTTGGATGGAGATGAAAAGCTTTCCACTGCCTCTCTCTGTCGGTTACCGTGTTGATGGCACAGAGAGGCCGACGGCGTTGAACTCTAGGATCCTGATGTCGGGGTCCAGAGAGTCCCTGAACTCAGGGTTGCGGTGGTTCCCAGTGACGTAGTCCGAGTCCTCAAGGTCAAAGTGGCAGTGGGGCTGTAGACTGCGGCCGCACACTGGGATACAGGGAGCCTGATCCTCCTCCTGCAGGTTGGGAATACTGAAAGAAATGTACACATAAACATGTCCATGTAATTATGTTTTGATAAAATATCCTCTTTAAGTCATATTTAAGGGGATATGTTTGTGTATTTGTTGCCTATGTTGTATTTTTCACCTGTAAACACATGAATTTTCTTTCTTGATTTAGGTTGAAATTAACATAAAGCAGAAACTACAATCCTGTAAGTGTCAGACTGACAACAAAGTGTAAGAAGCCTTGTTAGTCGTTACTGCATCATCTCGACAGTGTATTCACCTGCAGAGCAGCCTGCCCTGAAACTGGTCGACCTCCAGAGGTGAGAAGCAAACGCTGAAGTTCTGCGTGGAGCCAGGACCTATGAACCCGATGCTGGGCTCCACACTGAAGGGAGGCAGCTCAGGGCTCTCCTTCAGAAGAGACGTCTCACTGGACACAGCGCTGTGGGGACGGGCTTCAGCCGACGCTGCTGCTGACGACACAATCGCACATTTAACTATTTCAGCATTTATTCAGTTTCATCTCCTGTTTTTAAAGCATTCAAATGTAAATGGTTAAAAGTCACTAAATGCTATGATCAAGGTTAAATCAAGGGTTTGACTTCATGATGTTGTTGTTATACCTTCTTGGTCGTTGCCCGTGTTGCTGATCAGATCCATGACAACCTGCCAGGAGTATTCCAGTTTGACATCACCCTGATTCTCCAACTGCAGCCTACACACACACACACACACACACACACACACACACACACACACACACACACACACACACACACACACACACACACACACACACACACACACACACACACACACACACATTGAAGAGGTGTCCACTGTTGTAGATTATCAGAACGGTATTGATGGATTGATACAACCATCTATTCCCGGTCCCCTTTGAGCCCATTTCATCATTTTGATTATTTCAGTTACATGTTGTTTAATGAAGCATACACTGCACACGATGCCTCACTTACTGGTGGCGTCTGCTTTGGTAGAGCATGGTGTCCTCGAAGTGGATGCTGGTGTCGTTGCAGGTGAACATCACATAGTCACAAACTGCGCTGAGCAGCAAATCCAACTCCCACTGCGAGCCCTCCACCACGGAGCAGCAGGGCTCAGGTTCTGTGTTCGTCACCTGCATAGATGGACATTATGGACATCGACGGTCAGCTATAATTGTGAACTGGTAACTCTGTCGTTAACATCACTGTGAACATGTGTACCTGATTCTTCCCAGGTTGCTCTGATTGTGTAGCAGCCTCCTCTTTTGAGCCACTCAGCCACTGGCCTGTCCTCTGTCGGTCGTCCCAGTCGGCCACCTGGTCCACTGGCTGCTCGAACTCCACCTGGCAAACCTTACATCTGATTAGCTTGCTTTTCAGGGTCACTGGCTGGTGGGAGCTAAAGGTGGCGGTCACCTCTTTAGAACAACCAGCATGAAGGTGTCCCACCTGTAACAAGCAGGTTGTTTGTTTGAAATCACAAATGGCGAAATAACATCCAAGAAAACAATAAAAGAGAGAGGACATAGTTTCTTCTATAATAGATAGTATGCGGTGCAGGGGCACAGCCACAGCGGTGCTTATTGTGTCATCGTCTTACTTTGGCTATAAGCTATGTGGAGTAACAAATAGCAACTACTTCATTTTAAATTGTTTGGCATTCATTTATTATATTTAATGAATAATGTAACTGTTAATGATGTTCAGTATATGTACCCTGCATGCCAGCAGAGACAAAATAAGCTGAGGTTTGCGTGTCTGAAGAGACCTGTATGCTTGTCATGTGACCGTGCACAATGAAAACGATATCTACTCAGTTTATGCTGAATTCTGTCTGCCTGCAGATGATGTTAAAAAATGTAATAGATGTTTTAGCCGGGCCATTGACGCAGGCAGGATGCTACATGTCTGACTGAAATCTCCAGGTCAATGTGATCAAGTGTTTCATCCATTTACACATTCATAAAGGATTCTATCCGACAGCGTATTCTCTATCACACACCACATTATTCAGGGGCTTAGAGCTCTTTTTCTCTACAGATACACCGTCTTTCCTCCAGTGCCGTACCTGTGGGGTAAAGACGACCTGAGGTCCAGTAGGAGGCCACTCAAACCTCACCGCCTGGCTGCTGCTGTGGTTCCTCATGGTGAAACTCTCTTGGTAGTGACAGTCTACATGGCAGTCACCAAAATTCAGTTTCTCATAACTATCTGTGAGGGAGAAATAATGCAGGATGAGAATCAAGATGTTACTAAATCACTACACGGGGAGTGAACTCAACACTTGTCTGTTTGTCTCTGCTCTCCCGCCCTCCTGTCTTCTCTCACCTCTCTCATCGTCCTGGTCCATTTCCTGTGATGACCAGTTGATGTTGTCGAGAGAGACGATTTGCTCGTAAGTCTCTCCGGTCACTTGTATAATGGTATTGCTGCACTGGTTGTCCTCCACCTGCAGTGTCAACTTGGCCTTGACACTCAAGGGCTCATCAGAGCAAAAACCGACCATTATCTCCACCTGTTCATTAACATTCAGCTTGAGAGCGGCTCTGTGCACCAGGTGATTCTCTGTGGGAGAATGACAAGAGGATGGGAGTGTTACTAACCATCTCTCTCCATGTAAATCAACAACTCTTGATCTGAAGTCTTGTGATTTCTCTTTGCCTGTAGACAGAGTTGTACCTGAGTCCGTGCAGCCCTCCAGCTGTGTGAAGTGGATGGAGCTGCAGGTGTTGCCTGGAGCAGCGTTGAAGCTGAACACACCATGTTTATCCAGCATGTCAACCTGAACCTACACGACAAAGACACACAAAACTTGGTTTACAAAGCTATCCTGTCAAATATATTATATTCATGTGAGTATTGTAAACGTAATGTTGCTAAAATTGCGTTTTTTGATGACCCAGATCAAAAATCTTATAGTTGTGTCTCACCTGAGCTGCAACAGTTCCATCATTCAGCAGCACCAGGGGCAGAGTGTTTCTTCTCCCGACTAATTCCCGTCTGAACTCTAACACTGGGCTTCCTTCGCTGGTCCTCAGAGCTGGACGCAGCACACACACACTGGGCAGATTGCCCTCCCCCACCAGGTCAAACTCCAGCACCTTGGTCTTGAATGTGGGTGTCGTTCTGGATCCAGCAGAGGAGAGAAGAAGTGCAAAGTGGTCAGCAAAGACAAAAGAAGAGGTTGTAGGGAATAGGAGACCAAGGTAGACGACACAGTCATGCACTCATACCTGCTGGTTCCCTCCACTGTGGCCTCGAACGCAGCACTGTACAGCTGCATTGACTGTGGCGTGAAGGTGACCACAGCGAATGCGTGCGACTGGCTGGGGATGTTCAGTGTTGTAGCAGGCAAATCGAAAGCCTCCACCTGACGGGACGACTGTGAGGAAACCCAGGTTCATTTTTACTAACTGTACCACAATCATTGATAATATTGATGCATGTGTAAAAGACATGTACACGTTCACAAAGCTTCACACGCCTTACCTTGCCACCACCATATTTGATGGACAGGCTGAGCACGCAGGGCACCTTGCTGCTGTTGGTGAGCTTGAAGCGAGCCTGAACAGTTCCCCTGACCAGGACTTTGTTGAAGATGAACTTGTTCTCATCCAGGACGTAAATCCCTTTAGCCTCGTTAAACTGCTCGGAGGAGAGCTGTCTGCTGTTGGGACACAGGTGATGCTCTTCAAAGATGGAGGCCATGTCTAACGCTATGTCTGGGAGACAAAAAACGTCAAATTATTTAAAGTAAAATCCCTTTGTGAAGAAAAAGTGTAGAAGGACATGATTCCCACTTTATTTCGGTGATGAAGACATTGCACATGTTTACATAGTCAGTGATTGTAGAAGAATCTATGCGTGTAACAGGTTTGGATCTGAGCCCTTTGGAAACAAGCCACAACCGTGTTAAACAATCAGATGAGACAGAATCAGATCAGCGGCTCCTACCGGGCTTGCAGACTTTAGCCAGCAGTCTGTATGGAATGCCCTCAGGCTGGTCTGAGGGGTCACGGTCACTGACGTCAATGAGCAAACCCTGGTTCCAGTTGCCCAGCTGGTCAGCTGCACAATCCACCGACACCACCTGGTGAGACTCTGGCTGCAGGATCCCTACGCAGGGAGACACCGAGAAGACCCCCAACGTGAGGCGATTCTGGAGGGGACGCATGAGGGCGTCAGAGGAAGGGAGGAAAGATGCATCAGACAAATGAGGAGAGGTTGTGGAAACACTCAAAACAATTATTTACTGAATTTACTTGATACAGTCATGTCAACAATTAACTAAGTTGTGTTAATTTGATATAATTTAATATTACTGTTAAGATGGCAATGAGTGACTTATGTGCAACCACCATAACTGTATTAGGCAATTCCAAAATGATCTGGTCAACTTGGATTCAGTTAATAAGTCAGTGTCAAACTAAGAGTTACTACATTTATCATTGCCACTGTAGAAATATTCCATTATACTGACTGTAACTTTATTGTTATTATTATTAGTTGGCAGCAATGAAGTGAGAAACAATACAAACAACCACAGACTTGACTTTCATCTGTTTTCACAGAGGTTATTTCTTCACTAAAAAAAACCCCTGCTTAAATTAGAACGGCTGACAGTAACTAAAGAGACTAACTTTATTTAATTTGTTTCCCATGTTTCTGTTCAGCCACCGAGTTCCACACTCAAAAGTCACAAACTGTCTCTCACCTGCACAGATGTCATGTCTTTCTGGGAGGACTCGTTTCTCACTTTGGGCCTCCCTGTAACGTTCTCCTTCTTCTCTGGGACCCTGAGGAAGAAGAGCAGGACACAAAACACAGTCTGGTTTGAACATCTTCATGGAAACTGGTTTTTAAATGATTGGACAAGGACATGGACGGTTTCATCACGAGTGAGACTTGAGTGGAATTTGTCAGTTTGGGGGTATTTTCATGCACAGTGAGGGAGAGACAGAAAACTGGGTGCGAGAGTAGGACTGGAATGACACACAGTTATAGGCCCTAATCAGTTGTTGGCCCTCACATTCTTAAACACATTTTGACAAGTTACCGTCCCATTCTGAGTGTTAGCCCTTGTGTGTCTGTGTATACTGTACATGTGTGTGTTCTCCTACCCCGGCCTCCCTGTTAGAGAAGAGACTGCGCCCGAACGGCAGATGCTGTAACGGGTATCAAAGATTCCGTTGTTCTCGATAGTAAAGCTCAGGGTTTTCTTGCAGCCGTAGGCCAGTGGACCGAAGTTGATGTCGCACACGGGTGTGATCTTGTACCTGAAGAAGAACAAAAGTAAATTCATCGCAATTTGTGCGAAGGCTGTGAATCAAATGAGGAATCTCGCAGATTGCTGATGTGAAATGGTGCAAAATGATAATTCATCAGAAAATGCTTTAAAGGGGTACAACACGATTTGAAATCAGAATCTATTGTGATATCATTTCTTAATTACTAAAACATATTATATTTAACATGACAGAATGAATCAAGCATTAACCTGGAGAAGACAGACTGGAATGAAACCTTGATGGTCAAGAATGCTATGGTTTCGCCTCCATTCCCACTGGTGGGTTCAATCAACTGCAGAAAAGAAGTCGGTTAGTCTCGTCTCTCAATCACATCATTCAGTTTCATCAGTGTTTCAACTTAATATGATGAAGATAATCCAGTCAAAGTTCACTTCAAGACAAAACTTTAAATCTCGAAAAATCTAAACGCGTCTGCTTCTGGGATGAAAACATTTTGGTCTAACTGGTGAAGTATGTTGTGCTGTCGCGACTTAGCTTCTGCCTTTTATGAACAAATAGGGAGGAATCGGACAAATCAAAAGTCCAATCAAAAAGATATGATCCCAAAAACGTGCTAATAAGGTTAGAAAATCATTTTCCATTCCACTTTGACTTCAGTTGAGCCCACAGCTTTGTGACGGGTAAGCCCGGTGTACGGCTCAGACCTGGCAAGACAGGATAGGTTGATCTCTGAGTTGGAGTTCACTTTTGGGTTTGAGGAGGATCTGAACTGCTGTGGCCTTCTCGTGGGGCATCAGACTGCCACACTGGGGGGACGCGGTGAAAATGGAGTCTAGGGCTGGCTGGTTCGGTTCCGTCTGCTGAAACATGAACCTAGAACAAAACAGTCACAAAGTTCACCTCATGTGGAACTGAACCACAAGGCATCACCTTGACATGTGGTTTTCACTCACCTGTAAGAGATCTCATATTTTCCTTGGTTTTTCATCTTAAGAGGGAGTTTATTCTCTTCAAAGGCTCGAACGATTCCATAGTCTAGACATCCATCTTTCACAGAAACAGGAGAATACAGTGTATGATTAATTTCCGTTACTATGACATCAGGGCTGCAGCTTGGTCGGTCAGTGTTGAACGCCGTCACCTTCCAACAGGACCACGAGGAGTAAAATGTACGTGTGCGCTGTGACAGTTTCTACCTGGTGAGATGTCCAGAGCTACATCATAGGCTTCAGCTGTGATCAGTATGTTTTCAGTGTGTAAGATGCCGACAACCTTCTCAACGTCCGACACCTGAAACAAAACACACAAGCTGTAAGCTACCGTATGTACGTACACACTGTGACATACATACGCTCAATGGATTTCCATGAAACTTGGTGGGAGGATGGGCAAGAGGCCAAGAAATAACAAATTTGACCTTGGATCTAGAACTTTTTTTTAACATCGTGACATAGGGCCTTTTGGGACAATTTCTCCAATATTCCAGGAAATAATTCATGGATCTTGATTAAAAGATCAATCATCGATTTTAAGTGATATTTTCACTTTGCATTCCTGAACTGTCGACCTCACCTCCAAACGCAAGGTCTTCTTGATGTGCAGTGGCTTCTTGGCCCTGAAGTGTAAGCTCAGGGGGAAAGAGGAGTTGGCTGAGATGATGCCCTGATCCTGTGGCACACTGAACTCATCCCCCAACTCCTCCACACCCTGCAGTCTCCAGGATACAGGCAGACATGTCTTATTACGTAGTGTCACGTTACGGCTGATTCGCCTGGAGGGAGGGACGGGAGAGGGGAGGTTAATCAGAGAAACACAAGAGGGACAGACAGTTTAATTTAAACGAGAATTTGAAAGTAATCACTGCTATCACAGTAATGGGCATACACTTTATCATGCCGCTTCTTACTCTGTAGGGCTTTGTGAAAATCACCTATCAAGTCATTGATGAAAAACACTCTTTTTTTCAATTTGCCTTTCCTGAATTAGTTTTACAAATGTCGGTACCTGTGCAGCAGAACTCTGTCAAAGTGCATATGTCTGCTCTCCAGCTCCAGCTCTGGTCGGACGCCGCGACACGAGAAGTTGATGATGAAAGGCTCTGGATTGTCCTTCATACAGCAGATGACGCTGTCATTCATCTGTGCCACCTTCGTCGGGTAGGCCCACACTGTCAACTCCTAACAGGTCAGCAGAATATTCACGTGTATTAGTGTTTTTACAGTCATCAGTATTCAGTCGATGGGCGATGGTAGACGGTGCCACGGTACCTGCGTCTGGTCTGGTTGGAGAGTCATGGTTGGAGGGTCCAGCAGAAACGTACTGGCATGTTTGTCTTGTTGGAACTGGAACTCGACCTCAACCTCCAGACCTGAGTTGTTATGAATCACCAACTTCTCCGTGTTCTCTGGGTACCTGTTTTCCTTGTATCTACACACACAAATGCCGAAACTGTAAATACGAAAGCAAAGAACCATACAAGCACACAAGGCCTTTGTTTGGCATCGCTCTGTCTCTCACCTGTCTCTAGTCTTGCTACAAAGCAGTGGCCCAAACTCAAAATATCCAGGTTTGACAACATAGCTCTTCTGGACGCCTTCTTCCATTTGTGGCACCTTATTACTGAGAGCAAACAGAGTCCTGGGGGAAACCACATATGATCATTTTAAGTCCTCCGTTTGTGCAGTCAAAGTTATGTCAGTGTTTGTCATTAAGTCTGGTTAGAGTGTGTCGACTGACGTGTAGTCTGTGCAGATGGAGGGAAACATGCCAATTCCTCTGCAGGGGAGCTGGTAGTGTCTCTGGGATCCCAGGAGCTCAAAGTTAAAGGTCTGCTCAAACCTCCCCAGGGACTCGGAGTAGAACCAGATCTTCAGAAGCACTTCCCCGTTGGCTGGTACGACCCAGCGAAACGTTGTCAGGCTGCAACACAAAGACGCAATTACTAACAATAAGCAAAAGCTAAAACCCAATGTGTCGCGGTGATGTGTGTGTTTCCTTACCTCTGACTGCGTTTCAGCTCTAAGATTTCTTGGTGATGGTCTGGTTCACTGCCCTCAGCCGTTGTGGTATTGAGCGTAGGCGAGCGGGTCGGTGGTTTTTTCTTGGTTGTAGTTCGGCTCTTGCTCCTCTGACTCTCTCTGCTTTTTTTATCCTTCTCCTTTGGTACTGCGATCTCCTTACCGCTGCCCTTGCGGCGAATTTTAGATACAGCTGCCTCTTCCTTTATTGGGCACAAACACACAAATACACAATTTTGACTTAAAAATCATGTTCAAATCTGTTTGTACTGTTGATTTTTTAATTGATATAATTCTTTGCTTGATTCCGTGTATGACATTGTCTTTACCTTTATAGAATCCTCCTCTGACTCTCTGGTCTCTTCACCATGTTTGTCCGGCATTGAAGGAAGCAGGAAGGTGAAATGCTCACAGGTGAGTGGACCGTTTGTTTGCTCCCTGTTTTCGGGGAAAGGAACAACCGAGAAGGTGACGGGAGGCGAGATGGGTGGGCCGCTGGGTCCCACCCCCATATTATCCAACACCTGAGGACACCAAAGGAGAGAAGGACACCGTTTAGGGAATGATGATACATTTACAAAAAAAGTCCAAGAGATAAAAATAAATGTTAAACCGACCTCATCCAGTGGAGGCAGGCTGCTGCCTCTGAGCAGCTCTGTGGCACTGGGATGGTCTTTCTCCGTTACGTTGAGCACAATGTGAGGGATGATGACCGGATGAGGCAACTTGTCTCCTTCCTTGTCTGCTTCTGCCGTCGTAGGCAGCGGAGACATCGTCTTGCTGCCGGCTTTCTTGCTCCTTTTGCCAAAAGGACTCTGTGGACACAGCGCGATGATCAATGAGGAATCCTGTACTAGCATTTTCCTCCCTATTAATTCTAGTTGAGTACAATTAATAGAAGTAGTACAATTTACACAGTTTGGTATGTAGGGACCGAGAAATAATTTGTGGCAGTTGTTTACCTCCAGATTCATGAGGTCACTGTGACCTTTAACCTTTGTCCACTGAAATCTAATCAGTTCATCTTTGAGTCCAAGTGACAACTGATCAAACTTTGAAGAAATTCCCAGAGGCAGACTCGAGCTCTTGATTTTGTTCAAGGGCTCACTGTGACCTTGACCTTCAAATTCGAATCAGGATACATCACGTTCACAAGAACATGAGCTCACAGCGACATTGACCTTTGACAATCAGTTCCTCTTTACGTCCAAGCGAAGGTTTGTACCAAATCTGAAGAAATTCCCTCAAGGTGTTCCTGAGATGTTGAGTTCAAAAGACGTGTTTTGTGAGGTCACAGGGAGCTTGACCTTTGACCCCCCCACGTTCTGATAAGTTCATCCGTGAGTCCAGGTGAACATTTAAATTTCTAAAAGTTACTAATCCTTTTTTTTTGGGCAGCTACAGATTAACTGACGACAACCACACCATCAGTGAAAAGCAACTTTCTTGGTGTTTTTTTGGGAATCACTGGACTAACCTGTTTGTCAGCCGGCGGATCCTCTGGCACTGGTAGAGGTTCACGGATGAGCGAGACCAGCAACAAGCCCCGGGCCTGGTCCCAGTGCTTCAGGATGTGCTCCACCTGCACTCGACTCTGCTCATACGCAATGAACTGAGACTGCAGCTCAGACACCACAGACTGGAGAGGGCAGCAAAGGTGGATTGGAAACAACACAAAGACGGTTATAGAGTCCGAGTGTAGGTGTGGTGATTGTATCACTGTGTATTTTTTATGCAGATTTAACTTTATTACATGTGACTTTATACATCAAAAATAATATTTTAATAATATTATTATCAAACCCACCACTTCTCCCTCCAGCTCGTCCCCAGGCTGAAGCGTCTCTCCAGGTAATCCCTTGGCTTCTTCTGTCTTCTTGGGTGATTGGTCCCCCTCTTTGCCTTGATAGGCTGAGTTAGAAGAAGAGTTTTAGTATTTGTTCATGAGAGTGTGTATTCGTATCGTGTGTCCTATTTTCTACGCATGTTCTGCATTAACGTGTTTCTTACGGGATTCTTTAGAGGCATCCTGTGCAGCTGTCGACTGGAGAAGAAAAATACAAAGGTTAATAAATATCACTGTTTGGCAAAGAGCTTTAGTGTGTTTACACATGAGAGACATCCCAGAGTCATGAATGCACAGACCTCCTTTCCACCAGGTGGACCCTTCCTCCCTGACCCTTCTTTGATATCTCTGTCTCCACTCTTTTTGCTTTTCGTCACATCTTTTTCTTCTCTCAGCGTCTTCATCTCTGCAGTTTCCACAGTCTGAGATCCAAACACAAGTTCCATTGTACACTACGTAGAATAACATATAAAGAAGTCGTTTAATGTGCCACTGTCTTCAAACCTACCTCTTCTCTCTCCGTCTTATCCGTGGTTTGATCTGCGTGTAACTGTTTGTTTTCTTCCGTCTGCTTTTGTGACTCATCGGCCTCTTTGTTTTGAGAACCTGAAGCCAAGAGAAACATGTGTCATCATCAACTAAGTAATCAGATTACAGTCTATACACTATCATTTACTTTATATGATTCAAAGTTTTCTCTTGCCAGGGTGTGAAAAACTATTCGGTTTCTATTTTCACACAAAAAAAACAGAAATGTCTCTTGTACCTTCATTTAATTTATGTTGCTGCTCTTTTGTGTCCACTAGGGATTCTTTAGAGTTGTTGGAGGTGGGTAAGCTCCGTTTATTCGATGAATCCATGGACTGGAGAGGAAATGAAACAAATCAATTCCATGGTCACTGATTGTGAGACTGACTTATTGTGTATTTGTGTGTGGTTATTTACCTGCTTTCCTTCCAGCACGCTCTTCCTCCTCGAACTTTCTTTAGTATCTTTCTTTCCACCCTTTTTACCCTTCTTCTTCAACTCTTCTTCTCTCAGCCTGTGCAGCTCCTCCTGCTGCATCTTTTCTTCCTCCTCTTTCGCAATTTGCTCAAACTCCCTTAGAAACAGACACACACACACATAAGAACACACAATTATTTTAATGGTTGAAAATATTCAGAATTAAATCAAATAAAATACTGTATATGCTGGGATCATTTTAGGATTAGAATAAGCAGTTGTCTGTGCATCTTCCAGTACCTGAGTGTCTGCTGTTGGACTTTCTCTTTATGTTGCTGTCTAAGAAATTCTTTCTGCTCCTCTGGCAGAGCGTCATACTCCTCCTCATCCAGCTCCAGCAACCACTGCTCCTCCCTCTCCGCTGTCTCCTTCTGCAGAGCCTCTGAAGGAGCCACACAGACAGTTGCACATATGGTATCATAAACCTTCTTGAATAGAAATAAGACTCTGACTAACTTGTGTTCTGGTGCATGTTTTTTTTGTTACCTTCAGCTTCTCTCTGCGCTCTGTCCCGTGCCGTCCTGGCATCAAAGGAGTCAAACAAATTGACCACGTAGATGTGTTTGCTGTTTTTCAGGGCCTTGAGGACGACTGGCAGCGTGCTCGCCGCAGATTGACAGTACACAGAATTCAGGTCGTCGATCACGACCCCGCGGTGACAGTCTTTTGACTGTTATCACAGCAACACACACAGCAAGGACCAGACGAGAGAGGAAACATGAGACACAGTGAAATCCCTGTAAAGTTGTACTGATGGATTTCAAGTGCTTTAGAGTGGGTCTTAGCTGTACTACACAACATGTAAGGTCCCGTGACACAAGGCCCCTGTCGCTTTATTTTGTAGCTTTTTTCTGATGTGTAACACAACGTTCTACAACAATATAATGTATAAACTTCTGCTGCCGTCTTTCTGACGTGTCTTACCTGAAGTCTCTCCACCAGGATATCAACCAGTAGATGATCAGGTAAGAGACTCCTGAGTGTGGTCACATCTCCTCCCTGAAGTAACATTACACCAAAGGAAATGGTTAATTACATTTCATTTTATTTATAATATTAGAGTATATTCAATTTATATATGTAACAAATCAATAAAGTAATAAACTGTACCAGGCAAAGGGAATCGTATGGTTTTTCAGTCTCCTGAGGTTTCTTGCTGCCGTTTCCACTGCAGCCTTCCTCATTTGCTTTTGGAACAAGTTGCAGTGAAGCTGGAGCTGAGTCTTGACCCGGGTCTGAGTCTTCATGATGTTCTCCAGGTCCTGGTTCTTGGGTTCCATCTGTTATCTGAGCTGGAAGGTGGATACATTTATTTTTACCTTCTGCAAAAGAGCCACTCATCTAACTTCTAGTCTTCAGCAACTCCCGGAATTTCACAGTACATTATACGTACCAGCCTCTTTCCTAGCGTACTCGGCAGCAGCGCTGTCATGGACTTGTCTTGCCATCAAGCTAACAGGTGAAGTGCCATGAGTCAGCACATCTGTAACCACTGCATCAACACTGACACATGCAGCTCCATAGTGATGAGCCAGAGCAGCCGCTGTGTTGCTCCCACCTGGAAAAACAGGATATACAGACAACTTCAATATGCAGACTCATACATAATCCACTTAACTGACTACAGCAGTTCGTGTTTTTATTTTTCCCAATGGGAAGTGTGTTGTTTTCACCTGTCTGTGGAGCTCCATACACAATAATCGCAATGCCTCTGCAGTCGCGTGCAGCCAGACCCTCCGGTGACATGTCATCACACTTGTGGCGGGCGATCGCTCTGGAGACGGGGTTCATTTCTAGCTCTCCCACTTTCCCACCACTTGCCTCCGTGGGCATCTCTGAAATGATTGAATGCACAAAATACAAATAATTAAAGACACCTGCCTTCAGGTAGATCAGGTTAGATTAGATCATGCACTGATTGAATATGCAAGTATATGATTTCAATGCTTGTCGATGAATCTACCATCTTCTTTCAGCTGGGAGCAATGCTCCTTGTAGTAGTCGAGCAGTTCTCTGGGAAGACTTTCTCCAGGGACTCTGGGCGGCAGCAGCAATGTGTTGTTCTCTTCGTAACCTTGCATCAGACGCAGGATCTGAGTTGGATGACGTAAGAGAGGGCAGGAGAGGGGAGAGACGCACCAGGAGGGCAGAACACAGAAAGAGAGAGTGAGAGAAAAGTAAAAGGTTGATGATTATACGAGGGGCCACGTGAGGAGAAAAGAAAAAGCAAGTGGAGTGTTCGGTAAATAGTGCAGCTCATCTTTTGTTTGTCTCCAAGAGGGAATGAAAAAGTGAAAGGTAAAAATTGTGGCTCATGTTTGAGTTGCAACTGGAAAGTTATATTAAACAGACTTTTTAATTTTTGCCCCTTTTCCCCCACGGTTACCTTCTCTTCCTCCAGATACTGTGTGTCGAAGTCCAGAGAGTAGAACTCAATGGGAAACGAGCAGGGGTTTCTGACGATGACCTCAGACTCTACGTCAGTGGTCGCAGGCAGACAAGGTCCCAGCTCCAGCACCGACGGGCAGAACTCAAGTTGTGGCTCCTCAGCCTGACCCTGGGCTGCGATGAACACCGGCTCCGTGTTCTCAGCCACGCGGACCACTAGCTGCCGGTGGTACGCATGCTGCACAGACATATACAGAAGGTCATTGCCTTTATTTTGTAAAACTACATTGAACAGAATTCTAAAGCCAACCAGGCTGCTTACCCTTTCAGTAGGCCTGAACTTTATCTGGACGTTGACTCGTTTACCAGGGGCCAGCACGCCGGAGGAGGGAATCATCTCAAACACCGGCGGAGGTGGTCGCTGCGCCTGCCAGACTTTCTTACGCACATGAAGAGGCAGGAACTTGTCAACCTGAGTGACAGAAAGAACAGAAGAACGAAGGTGTCACTCTGATGATTTTATATTTGTATTAGAGCCGGATTTATCAGGTGACTGATAAGAAAAAGCCAAAATGAGCCTTAAAAAGATAGATATTATTTAACTTTTATTTTACTTTACAGAAAAACAGAAAAAAAACGTTTATGTTATAGTTACTTGTTACTATACCTTTGGAAAAGGCTTCACGTGCTCAGCCACGCTCCAGTCGCAGGGCACAGACTCAGGATTAACCAGCTGTATTGTCTTGATCTGAAAGTTGTGAAACATTAGATTCAGGAGGTTTTTAACCACGGCCCCAGTTCCCTCTCATGTCTGTTTGGTTACAGCAAATAGTTTTTTACTTCATTTGTTTCAGGATACGAAACATGGCCTTCTTGCTACTTCAGCATGAAATCATTCATTATAGTTTGACCACATTATTTATAACCACAACAAAGTTGCAGCTCTTCCTGTGTTTGAGCTTTGTAAGAAAAGTCCTTGAAAATAATTAACTTAACCTGCTTTTGCAGGGAACAAGCGCAAGATGTCACCACAGCAGGCGGCATACTGGTCTCTCAGTAATGATCCTCATTAGTGAGCCGTGAACACACTCAGTACGTTTGAGCTCTACACAGGATTTGTACTCTTTCTACTGCACATTGGTAACACAATGAAAAATAAATGTGCATGTGTGTAGCTATACAAATTTAGCACGTTTTATGATTCTCTGTTACCTGACACATGCCACACTGTAAAGTGTCGAACTGGAGTGAATCCGTGGAAACAGTAACTCCCGGCACGTTCACCACTGCACTCAGCCGCACCTGCACCATCGGACCTCCTGCAACCTGTAGAACCCCAAATAACCACCTTAAGAACACAGTCACAATGATACTGACTATAAATGGAGTCAGGGTTATTTAAAAATACATGCACATGTAGTGAACATGTTTGTGTAATGTTGTCGTGTGTACCTGGATCGGCATGACAACCCTGATGTGTCCCAGCTGCTGTTTGGCTCCTCGAGGATCAAATTTAACTGTGAAGGTCTGAGTCTCAGCACAGGGCAGATTCTTCACCCGTTCAAACTCAGCACTGAAACCTGAGGGAACAACAACACAATCATAACTCGTTTTTTATCTGTTACGCATTGTAATAAAATATAATAATAAAAGATGCAATGTGGAAGAGTCAGAAGAAAAATACAACTGTGACTATACACAAGTTAACATGAAAGGAGTAAGAGACAGAAAACTTAAATAGAACTCATTTTTAAACTAGTGCTCAGCAGAAATGCAACATCTTTAAATACCAGTCTCACATTCTGCATAATTGTGATACACTAATACTCAGATATCACGTTCAATAACAAACAGAGACAGAGAACTGAAAACGCTACGAGACATTCGGACGTGTCTTGTGTTACCTGTGTCAGCGAGCGGTTTGTGATTGGCCTGGAACGACACAGGCACTGATCCAGCGTTGGTGACATTCACAATGTGACTGAGGACTTTCCTGGGAATCACGTGACCAAAATCCAGAAGGTACTCTGGCAGCAGGAACCTGGGGGAGCGGAGAGAAGCAGGAGTGGGGAGATAAATCAGGTTATGTTAAGTTATGTTGGTGGAATGGGGGTCAGTGAAAAACCCATTAACTTTTGGAGCAGATCCATGGATTTATTTTACTTTCTTTAAAATGTTGGGGGTTTTCTCAAGAAAAACTGCAAAGATCTTTTCAAGCATAATGATCTGGATTAAATAAAAGTATTTTAGGGGGGGGGGGTGATCTTTATTCAGTTACTGGATAGCAGCCAACCTTTGTGTTTTAGAGTTTTATTTTAATATTTGCAGTAATGTTCAAGTTAGTTTTTTTTAAATTTGGAGATAAATAAACTATGGTGTTAAAATTTATTGTTTGTTCCTTTAAATGATGGATTTTGTTCTTGTATGTGTATTTAAAAAAATAAAAAAAAGTTTCAGTTTCTCTGTTGTAGCCTTGAACTTCAACCTGACAACTTTACTGAATATGTCACAATTGGCAGTTTACGTCTGTGGAGCAGCGGATCACACATTGTGCTGTGAGTCACTCCAGGACTTCCACCAATCCACAAGCACCACAGAGTAAAAACAATCCAGATATCTCTCATTAACCAAGACCCTTTGAAATCGATAACACAGTTTCACACTGTTCTCACCCAGTCCACCAAATGGCCCATCTGTTAAACCTGTGTGTGTGTGTGTGTGTGTGTGTGTGTGTGTGTGTGTGTGTGTGTGTGTGTGTGTGTGTGTGTGTGTGTGTGTGTGTGTGTGTGTGTGTGTGTGTGTCTGTTCCTACTTGCTAAGTTTGTGACACTTCCTAAAGGAGCTCTCCGAGCACCTGAGCTCCAGGAAGCTGGCAGTCGCGGCGACAGCGTTTCCTTTGACCAGTGCTCTCTCGACCTCCAGGTGAAGCAGCTCTTCATACTGGACAAGAGTGAAGGAGGGAGACAGAAGAAGGGAAACATCGAAGTTACATAAGCAATAAACAGTCTGACAAGCATTGTCATATATATTTTTAACATAATGTAGTAAATGATAACTGTAATTCAGTTTTCTTTAACAGTGTTGTTATATTCAAGTATGATATTCAGATTTATTTCGACAGCTGCAACAGATTCTGCTCCTTTATAGACCTGGGAGTTTTGGGTGAGTTAACACAGTCTTCACTTGTCATATTGAGTATAGTTACCTTTTGTTGACCTCTTTTATTGGCCTAGTTATTCAATTCTTGGTTTATATATAGTTTTGTATTTCTGTGGGTAAATAAAAACCTAGTTTCCTCATTGCCTCACTGCTTGTTCCCTCACACACTAACTGGACTGTACATCACCACAAATGAGTTTGAAAGCTTTATATTAGAGAATATGCTTAAAAATCTAAATTCGAGATTAAAAATAAAACTTCTTAACCTCTGTGGCCGATCCTTCACCATTTGCCGAGACCCCATTCGCCTCCACAGTTGTTCGGGCCTGTTGCACCACGTCCCTGTAGCACTCGTCTGCTGCAAGAGAATCAAAGTGTCACACCGCAGACTGTAGATAAAGATGGATGACATGACAGTTCCACTAAAAATGAAGCCAAATCATCTGTACGGCCCCCTTGTGGCTGGCTGCAGTAAAAGTCATAGACCCTGCATCCTCCATGTTTGTGAATGAGATATTGTCTAAGGAAAAAAGTCGTGTTTTAATTAGTTAATTAATGCGATGAAAACAAAGTCAAATGTCATGATTGACGGCTGAGACTGGAGACAAATCGTCAATATTTGTTTGCAAGGAAATTTGATCATTGGTTATGTCTGTCCATCATCTGCAACATTTTGGGTGAAACATGGATTAGCTGCAGCACTTTGGGGCTAAAATCTGTTGTCGAAGAACAGCTCTGTTCAGGAGCTGATTCTTTTTCCTTATGTGAATCGATAACCTATTACACTGTGTGGTCGGCGCCTTGTGTTTACATCTATTAGCTTGACGAAGTTTGTCCATTCCCGTGCTCAGACAAGAACTCCTGACATTGTTCACAGGGTTTAACATCACCTGACATGATAATTGCACTTGGGCAAACAGAAGAAACTAATATACAATTTATCTTTTTGTTGGCTGTTGCAGATACACTTTAAGACTCTGACTAAAAGAAGTATATTGCTGTAAAATCGAATCCCCTTGGCTTGTTGGGTGAGGATTCAGTCATATCTGTGTGTAGGAGTGTGTGTCTCTGCGTACACAGGTTTCGAGGTAAGTCCAGGCTGATCCTTGGGAACACTCCCTCTCCAGTCACGGTGATGTCCTGAGCTGGAAGGAACGCCACGTTCAGCTGGAGCCGCTTCTCAAAAACCTCCGGGGCGCCGGGGAGGTAGAGCACACGCAGGCGCTGCTCGGCGCCAGCATCGACGTGACCCTGACACACACACACAGACACACACACACACACACACACAGGTCAAATCCCTCCATGCATAATGATTGAACCCTCCATAACTGAAATTAAGATTATCTGAAATTACCAAGGCTGGGACGACCATGGGCTGACCAGGTCTGACTTTCTGCAGCTCTTCATTTTCTCCATTGTCTTTTGCATCTTGTTGTTGCTCCTCCTCTCCTGGGGCCTTCCGCGGTCCTGCTGTCTCCTCCTCCTGCTCCTCCTCCTTTTGTGGGTGTGTGATGTTGAATTCGAAGCCCACCTTGCCAGTATTCCGAAGGGTCACCTCAGCTTCCCCTACGTGATCAAAAAGCTGGAAGGAAAAGAGGGAGACTGAGATGTGACAGACTTTAAATTCAAAAGTAAACTTTGGGGGAAACTACTTCACGCAGTGTTTTCAGGTGGAGTGAATGGCTTGTAAAGGTGACACACTTATAGTTTAGGGTAACTGTCAAGTATGAAAACAACCAAAAGAAAAAACGCACAATACACGTAGAAGGTAAACTATAAGGATGCTAGAACGCAGTAGTACTCGAAGTTACAAGATGAGCTGACAAACAGGATGTACACACAAGGCTAAAGGGAGGGGAGACAGGTGTGACACATCAGGCTGCAGGTAATCCAGGAAGCAGGAAATAGACGAGACCACGAGACCAGAAGAGTTTCAAAATAAAACTAGAAATGAGACAAAAAAACACGAGGAATGACAAAAAGGTAACAACCCGACTCAAGGAGGACACAAATCCCAAAGTCAATAAACACCAACAGCTTCAGGACATCAGAGAACAAGAGAAGGAGAAAGCAAGAGCAAAAAGAAAGCTGGAGAGAATAGAGCTGAACCGACAGGAAGGTCAGAGAAATCTTCTGCTGAATTGCTCATTTCAACCGAATAAAAAATCAATACGTCTTGTTTTGAATATCAATGATAAACTGGTGTGGATGGTCTGAATACATAAAGAGGGAAGTGCAGATCAAACTGTGGAAAAACTGCACAGTGACATTCAAAGTTAATGTGATTTGTCTCGTCAGTCTTTTTAGTGTGAAAACATTGAGGTTAAAAGTCTCAGCAGAGTTATTGTGTCTTTAAATGTGTATCTGCACGTCTCCTACAGTTTGTCGCTCAGCGTTCGATTTTCTGATAATAGAAAACAAAAAAGTGAAAGCAGGGAAGAGTGAGATTGTTTTCGTTGGTCAAAACAAAAAGGAAATTATCAGGAAACAATCGGCAGTGATGCTGCAAACGTGTCGTCATGCAAAGTCACAAACAAAACACTCTCCTCAGGCGTGTGAGTGTCAGTTTGAATATGGCAGTTTGCATCGTTCCCTGAGGTTTTGCACAAAAAAGAAATCTCATTAGTTTTGTTTGAGATATCATGTGTCACACATGGGTGAGCACACAGATGGCAAAGGAAGAAGGACAAGAAAAAAACAGGATAACAAGACGACGCAGAGGCAAATCAACACAAAAATAAGTATTTTAAAAAATAAAGTGTTTATAGAGTTTTTCCCTGACATGAGCAGCCTGAGACCTGAGAGGTGAACTCAGGCTAAAGGAGCCTGTGGACCTGAACCTGTGGATGGGACGTACCTGCACACCCAAGTTGACGTGGGTGAAGTCAAGGCTGTAGCTGATTACTGACGCTTCTCCTCTGAGTTTGATTTCATATGCCGGCCCCTCCTCCACGTGGCACAGGGCTGTCACCTCTCTGCTGATGTGTGTGTGGCCATAGAAAGACCATTCCACGAGCTGCTGGTCTCCAGGCTGCAGGCGACCGTGCACCGGCAAGACGTCAAAAACCTACGGAGACAACAAGAACAACATTAATAAAACATACACAGGATTGATTCTCTGTTTTTTTTATTTGTATATCTGTAACAACACCAGGGTCCTTGGACATCATATTGTATTCACTTCTTCTGTGAGTCCAACTGAACGTTTGTACCAAATTTGAAGAAATTCCTTGAAGGCGATATTGTGAAGAACTGTTTAATGTGAATGGATGCAGCATGAGCAGGATCAGCAGTGCAGCACACAGACAAGCCTGTTGTCTGACCCCTTCACCCACCAGACAAACTGGAAATCCTGAGATCTTCACATGTGCACAGTTGCCTACCTGTTCCACCAGCACAGGGCTGTGAGTCCTGTTCTGCTCATCCACACCAGTCCTGGGGTTCAGGGGAACTAAAGAGGGAGGAGGATGTGTTCCCCCATCTTCAGTCACATTCTCTTCTTCTGGCATCTCTCTAAGATAGTGAAAGAATGATGTTTTTACAATATTGTAAAAAGCAGTCCCCAAAATGTGAATTGTTCTGGCTTCATGAAAATGGGCAGATGAAAGCTTCAGAATGACGTATCTACACAGAAATCCTTGCAACCAAGTTATGCATTTATATTACAGTCTATTGTATATCCAATATATCATCAACACACACAGTATTATAATACCCAAGTGCCGAAGGAACTCTTTTACCCCACAGAACTCCGACTCTCATTTTCTCTGTCTGTTCTACTCTCGCCCTCCCTATGGGATCAGATTGGGTGTATCCATCAAGTTAATTAAACAGAGTGTTCTATAATTAAGAGGAATTTTAATAGGCAAGTAGCAGGAAACAGGTCAGGATAGATTGCAGCGAAGTGCTGAATAAACATGGAAGAGAATGAAAGAGATTTAGTGAGTGAAGCCATCTCAAAGCTGGACTGGTCAAGTTCTATATCAAATCACTGAATGCTGGCTACGCTTTGCTGCTAGTGTGTGTGTGTGTGTGTGTGTGTGTGTGTGTGTGTGTGTGTGTGCATACATATGAAGCAACATTCAAGTGCGTACACACAGTCGTCGGCCCAAGAATACTTCACTTTTGGTGTGTCAGCATGAGTGAATGGTGGTGACGCAGCCAGCAGGGGGCACTGTTGTATGGTCAAATCTGTGATGAATGTTATTATAAGGGATGAACTGGTCTGGCCTCTGGAATCATAAATTAGTAGGTGTTGCAGTGGGAGATGTGAGGGTGAATAAATTCTGTGGGTCAACGTCTTCCTTTGGGGGTTCGGAGTTTGTCCAAGCCCATGAAAAACATTTGGCCCCATGCGGGAAAAAAGGAGGCTTTTAAAAATGTGGGTCCTCTTAAGAAATTGTTTAAAACCCACTGGTGCGGACAGAGGAACAGATGGTGAGACAGCAGATGATGACTCTGTAAGAGCTCAGCGCAAAAACAGAAATAGCGTACACTGACATTCTCATCTCTCTCTCTCTCTCTCTCTCTCTCTCTCTCTCTCTCTCTCTCTCTCTCTCTCTCTCTCTCTCTCTCTCTCTCTCTCTCTGTCTTATCTGTTCTTTCCTTCGTGTGACTGTGGCTGTGTTTTCCAACGTTCAGCCCCAGTAAAACTCATCAAAGCCCACTGAGCCACAAACATCTCACTTGCAGCAGATTGTCAGGAAAAAAAGGAACAATGGGAAGCAAGGATGAGAGTTGATGATGATGTCTTCTTCTCCTCTCATTAGGACAGGAAGACAGGAAAGAGTTTGCTCTATTAAAATATCCCTCTGCTAAAAAGGCAGTGGTGTAATTACTGATAGGGATGTAATTAGCTTAACATGGCAAGATAGTGCAGGTTCTGTGAGCAAGAAAGAGAGACTTAAGAGAGGGAGAGTGTGCACAGTGAGGTCTCCATTTAATTAGCCAGATGGCCTGTGAGACAGATTGTTAGGAAAGGTCACAACGTAAGAGGAGAGGAGAGGAGAGAAGGATTAGTCAGAGAGCAGAAGAAGCAGGGGAGACGAGGGAGGAAAATAAAAAAATAAAGATAAATAGGTGATGTAAAATCCTGAGATTAAGAGAGGGAGAGGTGCAGAGCGGAAGAATGCCGATAGATGAAAGAGAGCGGGAGGAGGAAAAGGCGATGGAGGGCGATAAATCTTGTAGAGCTGTAGCAGGTAGTTGGTTCAAGGCCACGGACAAGCAGACTACTATAGTATTCACGGTCCGTTTCAAGGGCGGGGGGAGTCGAAGCAAAGGCTGCAGAGAGGCATACTGTAACGTTTGTAGAGAACACAATCAGGAGATTTGTCTTCCCCGGGCTTTCGATTCAGAGAGTTTAATGTGTAGCTACGGAACTAACTTCTCCCAAAAGACAGTTTAATATTAGTTGGGGATTCATTCTGCTCCTGTCTCTAAATCTTGTGTTTGTTCTGCTGTTTAACTAAAGAAGCCTTAATGTTTTACAGTGCATGCAAGTAATAAAAGAATCTAAATGTTCCATGGATAAAATGATTGTAAACAAAATCACATCACCTCAGGGAGAAACCTTAAAAGAAATACACATTTGTCCAGTTTTCTTATGCTACTTTGCTATTTAAACCTTATATTCACCAGTTCAAGTGAAAACTGGTACAATTCTGAACAAATTCCTGAAAGGCAGATGTAAGATATCATGTTCAAGAGGCCAAGAAACTCAATAAGTGAATCCACCCTGAGCTTGAACATTTGACCATAGAGAACATTTGTGCAAAATTAGAAAAGATTCTCTCTAAAGGAGTTCTTCAGACACATTCGTGGAAAAAACAAAGCTTTGTGTTCATGTGGCAAAGAAGAAATTCCTTTGAGGCGCTCTCGAGACACCGTGTTCACAAGAGACAGATGGACGGACACCCTGAAAACATAATGCCTGCAGCCACTAGCGGAGGCATGAAATGAATCTGTCCTGGTACATCACTTCTCCTGTGTGTTTAAGGCTGTTTAATGACCCAGATTTCACCTATTGCGCCAAATTTCGGTCAAATTAAATACCAAGTATTCCCTCTACTTGCCAGGTCATAACCAGCAGTATATACACGCTACTTTTAAGTCACTGTCTGTATTATCCTTTGATATCACTTTGATGTTTACCTCAATCTATTTTCATATTCCTTAGCCTCCCTATAGTGTGTTGACCCCGAGGAGGCTTTCTGACCCAGGAGCAGCTACGCACATCCACGGTGAAGATGTCATCTTTGCTAATCTAATATTGTATGTTATACGGCATGCAGCTATACACCACTTACTACTGTTGATAATGAATCAAATGAAAAAAGTACTTTTTCAGTCTACACACCTGAGGGTGCAGTGATTCTGGTTCTCCAGGAAGGCCCAGCGGTAGGACACAGGCAGCTTGGAGCAGTTGGTGATTGTGATTCTTCTTTGAGTCTCTGAGTGGTTGAGCACGCAGCCAAAGTCCACTGTGGTGGAGGAGAAGTGCAGGTTGGGGAAGTGGACTTCAGCGTGCAGCTCCACCAGGTCCTGCTGTGGGTGTCCCTCGTACTGCACCTCAAGGAACTGGGGGAAATGGGGAATTTGTGGAGTTTTTGAAGAATAGAAATAAAAAAATTTAACCCAGGTTGGGAACTACTGCCACATGCAATATGTCATTATGCTCTCAGGAGAATATAATAAGGCAGCAGATGAAAAAGCAAAGCATTACATGGATAATTTTTACAAGATGCATCACTGTTACCTCCTCCACGACTCGTGACACCCGATCTTGACAGCAATCTGGATGGAAGGACACCCACAGGTCAGCCTGTTTCCCGTCACCTAAGACCATGGACTGGACAAAGGCATGACACCAGTTAAAACCAGTGGGTTAACGAATCAACTGGATTTAAGACCAGTGTTCACACAATGCGGGTGTGGACTTGCTCGCTCGATTAAAAGAATCATTAAATCATGATTTTATCTGATGACTTCCAAGGGAAGAGTTCACGACCCTTTTAAAATCCCCCCCACTATTTAATTAGACGTTTAATGTAATCCTGCCACGGGACCTGGTCTTATCAAAATACCCTGCTCCTCTTTAGCTTCGTTCTGAGATCTGCCACAGGCTTTTTAATGTGAATTCCAATTGTGGATTCCAATAAAACTTTCATGCCTCAGATATCACATGACTTTAAAAGCAAGGGCATTTGAATGAGGTAGAAAATGAATATAACGTCGTGAAAGGAAAGAGAAGGAGATGGAGTTAAAAATAAAAATATACACAAGATCACTGCACCTAAATAAGCTGCTTCAATGTGCAATCTTTCTTTCTCTTTTTAAAGAAATGTATATTTACTCAATTACTTAGCTACAATAAAATAAATATAACTTTACATTAACATTAGCGAATTTTATAAAGTGCTTACTTACTATTTTTAAAGTAATCTGTTACAATCCCTCTGAAACTGATTGGTGGGTCTTTAAACATGTGATCTACACTGAGCAGCCAAATCTGGAGCTTTGTTCCTCAAACACAGAGAAGAGCAGTGTGTGTACCTTAGTGGAAGCTGAGCTATGTGCTCCGGGGGCGTCACACAGAGAGAATGGAGCCACAAGAGAGAGCTTCATGGACAGATTCAGAGACGACACGTTCTTCAAGACCAGTTTCTCATACAGGGGCCTTAGGTCGTTTCCTGGAACCTGTGAGACATAAACACACATTGCTTCTGTGTTTAATCCAGTTATATAAAGACACGACCCTACAGCACCTACACTTACCAGTCATTCGATTTCATATTAATTAAAAAGTGATCCTTGGACTCACCTTCTCGATGTAGAAGTTCAGCTGCTTGGAGGAGAAGCCGAGCACCGGAGCAACAAAGCGACAGGTGACATCTACAGACATGAGCAGCTCGTAAGAACCCTGCTGACCCACGATGGCTTTGCACAGCAGACGCTCCTGTACAACCTTGAAAGACATTAACACACGTGCTGTACATCCACTGCAACAACTTGAGTTTATTCAATTGAGCCTGCAAACTGCACACTGTGTTACCTTGTTTGAGTCTGAGGATCCCGTCAGCACCATATCAGCCGAGCAGCCTGGGAAAAGCTCCACCCGAGAAGGCATGAGGCTGAACACTGGCTTGTCTCTGTGACAGGAGAGTAGAGATCCACGCTTCTGGACATCCTTCTTCTTGGGGTCCGAGATGGGGGGCAGGACGGGTCGACCAGACAAGTTGTTCCACCTGCGGGTTTTCGTCTGGGGCGGGTTGCCATCAGTCCCCCAGTACATCCGGTGAACCCGTTGGCCTTGGTTGGTCAGCTTGAAGTGGTACTGGCATGGCTCATGGCTAATACAGAGGACACCAAGGACATGAAGCAAGTTGTGAGGTAAACACTTTCAATTCTAAATCATTACATCATTGATATTAAAGGAACACCATGTAACTTTTACTGAGCAACAGCGCCCTCTGCAGCCTGTTGGGCAGAATGTGGGCCATGTCTGAAAACATTCTCCATATTCACAGTCACTCAACCATCAAACTTATTTTGAAGCTGCTTTTTTAAGGTATAAAAGTTGCATAGTGTTGCTTTAAGTCATAATTAGACTCATGGTTGAAACCTCTTTTACCTGAAGCGTGTCCCTAAGTCAAGGATTGGGGCAAAAGGCCTGTCACTGACAATTGTGGTGCCGGTGCCTGTGGCAGACAGAGGGACCTTGAGCGTTTGACCGTGCTGGATGGACACTTCCATTCTGTCCTGGAACTCGATTGTGTCCCTCAGGTGTGCAACTACGCAAAGCTCCAGCTGGCTGTTAGGTGGTACTTCACCTTCGCTGGGCTCCACACGCCAGAAGGACTTCCCACGGCTCTGAGGAAACAAAAACAAAGAGGTGTTGCGACTATGGGATGTCTGCCGATGGGTGGATCTGCAGAATGGAGACATGGGCGTAGTAACACCTACAGCAGCCCCACTTCCAAGGCTGAAATGTGATGCATGAAAAGATCTCCCTTGTGGGGGCACTCTCCTCTAACTGTTCTCCACAGGCCACTGAGACCTATGCTACAGATGGAACCGGAAAGACAGATGTGTATATCATGTAGCTGCATAATCGCATCAACCTCTCAGTGCGGCACAAGCTCGTAGAGATAAGAGCAGAGCAGTGGCTCCCTGCCTGACTTACATAAGACTGAATATCTCCTTACTGTGATAATGATAATGGAAAGTATGATATATGTGCTGTAGTAAAGTACAAAAGCAGTAATACATGAACAGTTTAAAAATAATTGTTTCCCATCTACATTCTGACATAAGCATTAAAAGGGACTGCGGCAGGACAAGCTCCATATTCCCCAGCTCGGTGGACTGTTCGATTGCATTTATTTGAATAAAATCCAGTGTAATGAACAAACAGATTTAAATCTAATGTTCCTCTCCAGTCTTTCCGCAGAGCAGATGGCCTTTCACTGTGCTCGCTGTACTGTATCTGACCAATCGAGATCACAATCAATGTTCTGCACAGCATCTCTGTTGATGGATGGCGAGAACATAAACATTTAATTGGGATTTGGAGAATAAGCTTCCTACAGATGCAATGAAGCCGAGGCACTTTCACTGCCTGTAGGACAACACAATAGATTGCTGGTCAGCGGGCGAATATGTCGTCACTCAAACACTGCAATGGGCATTTGTGTTGTCGTACTGAAACTAATACTGGACGAGGGAAGTAGAAAGATTTTGATCCACATCTGTGTTGGAGGAAAGTCCAAGGAAACAAAGTATTTGTGTTAAAAAGCCTCAAACAAACAGGCAGAACGTGACCAGCAGTTGACTTTGAGAGTCACGGATCACTTTCTCAGCGTTTATGATCGGCTGGAGGAGGCAGTGGAAGCCAACCTGGGGTGGGTCGATACCAGGGTCAACCGTGCTAAAGGGGTGGGTAGAGTCTGAAGAGCCGTAAGAGCAGGAGGTCGACTCCCTGGAGAGCGGCGCAGGACGACTGGAATCTCAATAATCACATCAGATCGGCAGCATCCCACAGCTTTATTACAATCGATCGCTTTCGTGTGCAGCAAAAGTCAAGACGGGTTCTGGGCTTTGCTCTACAACTATCAACGAAACATCACACTGCATAAATCCTGCATTGATGCTGCAGCCAATGTGTCTGTCAAATATTATACAGCACGACTCGTTCAATATATTGTTATGTGAACAACACTCAGGCTCGTGTTTCTGGTTGATGGCAAAAACAGACAAAAATGATGTCTGAATTTCAAACGCATCCCTTTTTCATGGAAGTGCAGAAAACAGCTTCCACGTCATGTATGTATGTTCTGTTATAAATTCTATTTCTAACACTCTATCTCTCTTCATATCTGACAACTGACAATAACACTAAAGAGTCTGATTATGTGTTAGGTGAAGGGTTTTCTACTCAAACTGCAAACTGTGGTGCTGGAATATTGTCAAGATATTTGTGATGAGATAATTAATAAAAGCCTCATTCTGGGGATGGAGTCAAAGTTTTTCACAGAGATAACGAGGAAGTGTGGAAACCTTTCCGCAGCCCCCCTGCGATCTTCTGTCATCAAGTCTATTTGTGTGGCTCCCTGCCAGCCTATTGAGCTCGATGTAATGTAATTCCAGGAGAATCTGCATCGATTGATGCTTCAAAGTGCAGAGGAGAAACTCCCTCTCAACGCTGCCGCAGAGGAGAGGACAGGGTCACACCACTGCAGTTACACCAGGGCTGCCTGTGTATGTGTGTGTTTGTGTGAGTTTCTGTGCGCGCACGGTCATGTCTATGGCGGCGTAGGAAGTATTGAGGCATTGGTTGCAGTCACAAGTTTGTTCCCGATGGATATCAGGCATCGCTGATAAGGCGGTGAGGGAAGGGCTTTCAGGAGGCAAAGGGAAACACTCAATATGATGAATTGTAGATATCACGTTGCCGCAGAGTTTAGAGTTTCGTTTACACTGAGTCAGCATGATAAGTTAAAAACAGGTGGAACTCAGCTATTCAATCTTGCAACACGTTATAAGACTGTAACACTGTAAACAAGACAGTGTCAGGAGAAGTGAACGAGAGGAAAACGTGGAGCTGTGGTTGACATTGTGCTGTAAATATCAAACAACTATTTTGTGCATTAAATGTCCAAAACACCCGAAACTGCAGGACAGTTAAGAGTAAGAATTATTTGATTACTTTGCCAGATCCTGATCGTCTCTTACATTTATGTCAGTGCTAATTGATCAAATGTCGCCGTCTGACCGGTTTATAAGGAAAATCCTTTATGCTCCGGGGATAGAGCTGGAATTGATCAGGCAACTAATTATTTCAAGAGCTAACAAGGCATTGAACCCATTAACTGATTAATTACATATCCAGTTCCACTGAAAATGAATTAGTCACAGGAGCAGGGGAAGACAGACATAACGTTTATAAGAGAAATCCAGCTGGTGAATGGAAACACAAATCACCAGTAAAAGTAGGTAATGCTGCTCTTAGTTCATCACCATATGCTTTTAGACTCTGTAACACTCTGCTCCTCGATCTGAGGGCTGGGAAAGTTGCTTCTTTCATCTTCATTTCAGTAAAAAATGCTTTTTAGTGTGCGCCTGCCTGATGCTTCTCATTCAGTGTGTGAGGTGTGAGGTGAGTCGCTGTTGGCAGAAGTTTGTACCATGCGAGCCGTGAAGTTGGCTGGAGTAGGGGACTGGTTCGACAGGTGGAGGGTCCTGGTGACGTCCGTCAGAACTGGGATTTTGCCAAAGTCCAGCTGTGGGTTCTGAACATGAACAACTGGACCCTGTCCAATACTCGACAAGACCACCTCCTAGGGTAGAACACAACAGAGGCAGGTTAATAGAGTTTGATAGTGCTGCTGGTATTCATAAGTGAACACACTATTCAACCTTAGACTGAATATGAAGATGGACGATATGACAGCTACAGTGAAGCTGGCTGCAGTACAGATCAACTCTGCCTACTCCCTGTTAGCAGACGGGACATGGATCAAAATAAATATTCAGTATTTTTTCTCAAACATGGTTTCTGTCATCTTAGGTCGTTCTTCTGTAAGTGTTCATGTTAAGTTTGTTGTAATTATGAAAGATGAAACATCCAGATTGACAGCTGTGACAGCTCAATACTGCAGCTCCACACTATGATCACTACTGCAAAGACTCTGGCTCCAATTGATGCCAAAAGCACAAGATGGCAGCGTCCATATGTGGGATATCTTAACTTCACAGGAGGAAGTGGAAGTGCACCGATATAACCCGGGAGCACACACATAGAGACACACAGACGCACACACACACACACACACACACACACACTGACCAGGGGTGGATGAGCACTGCCATACACAGCTATAAGTAGACTGTGCTGCAGCCTTCCAACAGCCTTAGTCAGCAGGAACACGGGAACCGTCTCTGAGGTGTGAGGGAAAATCACTCCTCTGGGTCGAGAACTGCCAAAAAGCTGTGATGGATTCTCCTCATATTCCTGATAGAAGAAAATTCACAGGTAGAAATTAAGATCTATTGTTGTGCATACAGATTAAAAACTCTCCACTGGGGCCATAAATCAAATTAGACAGAAATACACCACCAAGTTGTGCTCTATGTATTTTATCTCAAATATGTTTTTAATTAGATTTATTTTTAAGAGGATTAGGTCTTAATTCGGTAATAAATACTAAAGAGATGACATCAATTTTAAAAATAAGATTGACGTATTAATAAACCATCGTGTTTGGTTTGTTTAGCTTTCCCTTCGATTACCAGTTCTTATGCTAAGCTAACGCGCTAGTGGCTGTAGTTTAGTTGTAAAAGACAGAAGAGTGATATCCATCTTTTCATCTGACTCTTGAGTTTCCCAAAATGTTGGACTTTTTATAAAATAAACATTATATTCAAACATACAATATGTAACTTTGGCCACTAGGGGTCTCTCGATCAAACCGATAACAAAAGAGCCAGTGTGATGATGCCAGAAAGCAGGTGGATTAATTGAGGGAGACATTTTGGATCAGTACACAGAAGTATATAACTCTGGTCTAGTTTTAATGAGGAACTGTAACGTATATTTAAAAAATGTTTAGATCAGGCGTTAAAGATCAGCATTTTTTATGTTGCAGCACTGAAATGCTGGAAATGAGCCACTGTATTAAATATGAATGACCTTGACGGATCTTGTTCTATTAATCTCCTCCTGTAAACACCACGTTATTACAACAGCGTCAGTGACCTCACCTGGTCGAGCAGCCCGTAGCAGACAGGCAGAGTGCTGGGGTTGCTGAGCCGCACTTGCTGTTCATAGGAGTAATTGAGGAAACATCTCTGAAAGTCCAACACCGGGGTCTCCAGCACAATCTCAGGCACAACACATCTATCATCGGGGAGAGAGAGACGGAGGAGGCGGCCGACAGAGGGGAGAAGAAAGGGCTTTATTTATGAATCACAACAGTAATTGCCCGGCGTCGTGCCAAAACGACAGACTATTAATTAGAACTGTTTCATAAATTTACAATGACGGTGATTGCCGTGAGGAAGTGAGATTACCGCCCCGTTCTGAGAGATGGTGCAGGTGACATTCAAATGTATTATCATGCAAATTAGGCTCTGAATATTTAACACAGACTTGGCTGATTTGTCGACACCTGTGAGCAGGTTCAATGGACTTTCATTCACAGCTTGTCAAAGCATCAGCGGCAGCACAACAGAGGTGACTGCCAGGGAAAACTTACTGTAGTTTCAAAGAAAGGCTGATAAGAGAGTTTGTAAGAATCAAGATAAAGCTCTGCTGCCTTATGGCACCTTGTGACACAACTGTAATGTCAGAACACATTTTCATATTTATCATTTGGGAGGAGATGATATGCGATCTAACGAGGACAGAGGGAGGGTGGTTCATTTTTATTCATTCATTTTTTCAGTAGATCAAGATCAAGCCGTTTTATGGCACTTCAGGAAAAAAAATCTGTGTTTATGATCTAAATGTGCAACTAACTTCAACGGGTGTGTGATTGTACATTAAATCATTTGTGCATTTGCACTTCAGACCTGGCATTGATGGGCAGAGTCATGATCTCCTCCCCGACACCTTCGACATCCACCACCAGCGCCAGCCTGTAGCTCCCGGCCGTGTTGGAGCACAGCGTCACCTGCAAATATAACACACACACACACACACACACACACACACACACACACACACACACACACACACACACACACACACACACACACACACACACACACACACACACACACACACACACTGTAAACACTGTAATCAAAAGCAGGTTTGTTGTTAAAGGTTAAGATAAACTGGAAATGACTTTAAATGTACTGAAAAATTGCATGTGTGTGTATTGTGTGCGATTGTTTTTTCAATCACATAAAATGCATGATCTCTCTTTCTCGGAATGACATGACTCGGCACAATCTTCCCCTCAAGTACCCAACAAAGAAGTTGTGTTACACATTGACAGCTATGGCGGCACAGGGGTTGGGTCGGGTACGTTTTAACCGCTGTGTAGTTTATCAAATTAACACAGAGAACAATGTATATACATTTATTTGGCTTATTCCTAAATTTTTTAACCTACCTTTATGGTCACATCGGACAAGGCACGGACAGAGCCGACAGCAGGGTTGACGGTGAACTCCACAGGCCGTGCATGAATGTCTCTGGCAGCGCTGCTTCGCCAATTGTTTCTGGACATCTCAGATACCTGTTGGGAACCATTAACACTCGGCGATCCCAGCCCATCTCCAAGGACACGGAGGGCAAAGGTCATCGGCACCAGAGAGGTATTGAAGAGGGTGCAAACCGCTGTAAGTGGGAAGCCTGCAGAGAGAGAAAGAGACGGGGTGAAAAACAGTAAATATGAGGAAACTAAATAAAGATTGCAATGGTAGGAAGAAAGTAATAAAAGGAGTATGAGGTGGAAAAAACTTCTTTCTGCATGTTGTGAAGAGTATAGTTTATCTCATAAAGCAAATTAATGAACACAGGGAAAAAGTTGTTACCCACCGAAGGCCACGTCTCCAAAATTGAGCTCTGAGACATTGAAGTGGAATGTGGGACCAACGACGCAGCCCCTGGAAGTGAGGACATAGACGTGCACATGAGAAACACCGACAGAGAGTTGAAGGATTCTTAAAGAGCATCGTGCATTTGGTGGAAAGTGACATTTCTATTAGTAACCCTGCCACAAAATGAGTTTAAATACACTTGTTTAGATAATTCAGAAAGTTCCTTTACAATCTGAGATACAACACTGGCTAACTTCACCTGAAGGTCAAGGTAAGTGGTTTGGGCTGCCCTGTGACAGCCAGCAGCAAGTCCTCAGAGAAGGTTCCCAGGATGCGACTGTGGAAGGTGACCTCCACAATCTGGCAGCCCCCAGAGGGAATGACACCTTCCTCGGGACTGAAGGAGAAACAGCGGCCCAAAGTGGTGTCGGGACACGACAGCTGGAAGGGGGCATCAATCAGCCCCTTGTTGGACACCAGTACCTGGACAAAAACAAGGATCGTTCAACTCTGGGATCGTGTTTATCTTGTTCGAGTCCCGCTCTAATCAAGTAAATACAATGTATGTGTAACATTTATTTTTAGTGCTAACCACTTTACCATGCAACTGTCGCGTTGCCTTAACTTTCTCACCTCAAAACTGTTTTTGCTGCTGATGAAAACATTTTTCATATCCAACAGGTTGTAGTTGAGGTGGAGTTTCGGTCCCATGCCCTCAGCCTGGATTATGAGAGGTAACCGAGATTCACGACCTGAGAGTAGATAAAGGACGGACATAGGAAATATGAATTATCAAGTCAGAGGCAGAGGAACAGAAAGACGGTGCGAGAGGAAAAGGAAACACGGAGGTGAGAAGTGTAATAACAAAATACACAGGCTGCAGGTTGCTTTTATGTTTTCGGTTAAAAGATTGGCCAAATACAAAAATGTCTAAACTCTTTGGTAAACATTTGATTTGCTGCTACGTCCGTCCACTTCTTTCACTGTAGACTCAGCCATGGGAGCTCTGTCCTTTTGTTTTGCTAATAAAGCTTTTTGCAAAGTGAGGAGTCAGGGTAGAGTCATCTAAAGTCCAGCTGCCATCGCCGTGGACTGATCAGGTCATCCCCCCCCACCTCAGAGAACATGGAAATTCATGTAAATCTGGCCTCCGGCTCAGAAGACACACGTGAAGGCCACATGCAAATTTGCCAACAACCTTTTTTCTACCACTGGGATGAGGTGAACATACTGGCGCCTGGTGACTGGATTGACTCATATGAAAATTAGATCAAGTAACAAAGAGTCCTCCAGGTCGGGGGGGGTTAATCTGTGGTGATTCAACTAAGTAGTTTGATTGTGGATATCATACACCAGAGGAGAGGAGACACCCCGAGAGGAGCAGTTGTCCTCTGACAGTAACTCAACAGACATGGTTTGCTACCCAGACGTGTCTGTCTGCACCGAGGCTCAACTCACTGAGGGACGGAGGATCCTTTATGAGGGAGACAAAGCTATAGATTCACAGTAAGGGGTGTACGGTCCTCTTGAAGCTGTTAAAACAATCAATTCACAGGTGCTGAGGAACAAACCAAAGAAAGTGGTTTTCCTCTGGTTCTCAGAGGGATTTGGTTTAAACAAAATAAAGAGAACTGTGGGGCCGACATACACAATTCGGAGCTTAGTCATAATTCAATCTGAAATCAGCCAAGATAAACCCAGATTACTCTTCACTGGAGCAGTGCCCTGTGATGACAGAATCAGTGGACAGCTTGCTGACATGCTAACATGGGGAGCTCATGAGTATATTTGTATTTATTAGGGGGAATATTCACGTTAAACCACCGTGCTGCTAGTGCGGCTACAGGCTAAGCAGTGATAACTGTTAGTGTATTGAAATGATGAACCCAACACTGTGCTTGTGTATTGTATTTGGACGCATGTTCCAGGTAGACACTGACCTGTGACATCACAGTATATGGTCTGTTGGTAGAGCTTGGACTCCTCCGGCTTGAAGACGATGTTGAACTGTGCAGTGACGTTGGGCCATATTTCACCTTCCTGAGCCACGTGGAGGTAAAAGGAAACAATGGTTATTTTACTGAAAGGATATAAAAAGCAGAAAAATGCACGTTTTCACGTAGAGAAAATCATTGGTTGATGCTGACAACCTGATTCAACTGCAAATAATGTCAGAGTAGGAAACAATGTGGAAGTTGATTGGTGCTTTCAGTCGGGCTGAACTCTAAACAAGCACTAACTGCATCTAAGACTTCCCAATAAGTGTGTGTGTGTGTGTGTGTGTGTGTGTGTGTGTGTGTGTGTGTGTGTGTGTGTGTGTGTGTGTGTGTGTGTGTGTGTGTGTGTGTGTGTGTACGGATGTGTGTGCATAGTACGTGTTTCCATTTCTCTCAAATGCCCTCTTGAAGTTTGTTTTGTGACTGGCCTGCAGACTGTTTACTCTCTCCTCCCCCCCTCCTTTTACTGTCCTGAGAGGGCAGGAGAATGAAATGTTTTTCATTCTCCTCCCCTTCCCTCTGTCCAGGGAACCTGGCTGAGCTGAGCCGAGGAGACACTGGCAGAAAAGGGAGGGGGCAGTGTCAGAACAGGTCAGACTACCTGAAGGTCCCTCGGTAGGAAGGGGGCTGGTCTGTGACCCTCCTGTCACTGTAGGAGTCAGACTGAATTTAAATACTGACAACAGTGACGTGTCCTAACTGTGTGTGGCAGAGCTAATTCTGATCTTCTCATCGTTTTAGGGGGAATCCACAGCAGATTCTCAGAGACCATTTACATATTTGCAGGCAGCAAGAGGGAGAGGCTATCGAGAGACAAGAAGAGGGGTCACATGAACACACACCATTGGATCCACGGTAATGCAGCTGTGTGACAGGGCCAGGAGGTGCTCCTTTGCATCCTGGCTCCTACATTCCTGCACAGCTCTGGCCAGCAGGGGGTGGATGGCCGTAGGGTCAGACTCACACTGAAGAAGCAACCGCTCCTTTTCCTCCTCCTCCTTCTGCTGGAGCACTGAGCTCTCCCTGGAGAGTGGGGGGGAGAGGGGATGGTGAAAGACAAAGCAAAGAGAGGAACAAGAAGGGTCAGAGAGAAAATGAAGCAGGTAAAGAACAAAGTGTTGCCGACAGAAAAGGAAGTGATGGACACCTGAGCTATTTCTGGCAACACATGCTCTGGTACAAAGGAGAATCAGCTCTGCAGCTAATTCTACTTTCTACATGAATGCAGCGAGAGACAGAGGTGTGGCTTACACAGATCACACTTTGAAATAAAATCCATTCAAAAGCACAGCTCGGTACTGGCTGTGTCCCATTACCTCAATAAGCACAGGTCCTCCTCTTCCTGGCTGGGCCACACTGACCAGCAGTAGCGAATGGGGATGTCACTGGTGTTGGTGAGAGACACGTTGTTTACGTTGGCCATGGAGATGTAAGTGTTGGTCAACACGATAGAGTCTGGATTTAGATTCAAGTTCATCTCCTCACAAGCTCCGTACAGGCTGATGCACACGTCCTCACCTGAGAAGAAGAAACACGTCAAACCACAGAGAATACAGGTGGATTGTAGAATTGATTTTAAGATATTATTTATTCTCTTGTCTGTTTAATCTGATGACGATTTTTAGTGCCATTGGATTTTTACACTTAATCAAGTCAATTACCAGACGAGGAAAACTACAAACTTTTGCAAAAACCTGATCTCTGAAGGAGAAAACCATGTTCACACAGCTTGATCGTTCACTGGGCCTTTCAAGAGCACAACCAATCATTTGAATAAACAATTTCCCTCTTGAGGCCGACACATGTAAGCCCATTAAACTGATGCCACATACTGAATTATCATTGGTGAAAATGTTGCAAAAGCATAAATAAGTCTCTTGCTAGTTTTCTGTTTTTGCTTATTTACGAAGTAACCTAATGGAATGGAGTTCGTGACCTGTGGTTGCGTGGAGGGGCATTTACACACTGATGCACACTATTGCACAAACAGGTTTAAACTGGGAGCAACAAAATCCAAACCACTGAGGAGCCCCTGCAGTCTCAGGCCTGATGCGAGCAGTGAATAGAGCAGACAGCCACAGTGGAGGACGAGGACACACCGCAGAGGTGAATGGTTTGAATCATAATGTAGCAGATTTAAGGGAAATAGGATTTCCCAGCACAACACATTACAAAATATGGATCTCTGGAGTAAAGTCTGGAAACCACAAGCCGCCAGAGAAAAAGTCCTTAATGGTTAGTAAGACATCTAATGAGTCTCTGTGGTAGCAGCACCGGGCCACCATCACAGTGTGCACACTTCCAACAGAGGGAGAAAGAGCAACAATAACAAGCAACAAAAATAAGATGCAAAACTAAGTTTTGTATGAAGCCACCAAGAACAAAGTTGTATGTAAATTCAGTGAGTGTTTGTTTACATTCAAATCAGGACGGGGGATTTAGCTCCTGGAAAAAAACTCTCCTTATCCTGAGATAATTTATATTTGTATACCTGCCGAGGTTTCTCCTTTCAAATCAGTCGGTCCAACCTGACTCACACAGGGAGCCCACTGGGTACAATACCAGGGAATGTCTGAATTCTGAACACTTGGCTCTGAGCTCCACAGGGTTCTCTGTCGCCCTGTTTTTGTCATTCATAATTAATTTGTCTTGTGCATTTTAAAAACACAGATACCTTGGTCAATAAAATTACTACAAATGAAAACTGGGATCAAAGTGACGTGGAGGGTTTTGTCATCTGAAAGCAGTTCTGGCTTTTTCTCATTTTCTGTGTGATTGTTGTGCTTTTCAATGTTTGTCTTTAGCCAGAAGCACCGTGGAGAGTTGCCATTGATTACTTCTTACTTACAACTTTATTCTCACATGTCCTCACTTTGATCTGAACACAATGAGCACCGGACTCACCGGGACTGAGAGACAACTGCTCTGAAATCCTGCTCTTTGCCAAGTAACAGAAACTGGACTCAGGTTTGACGGAGAATAAATAATAGCTGTGGACTGAAATGACACTAGTGTATTTCCACTGATGTAAAAACTAAGAGTGATGAAATAAACAAGGACACGATGCAAAGTTGCCAAAATAAAACCACACCCATACATCCAGGTGTACTGCTGCAGGTCAGCAGGTTCAGGCCTGCGTCTGCAGAATGAAACTGGGAAACAGATGCCACCAGCTACTGGGCAGTAAACACCCTTTAACAGCTACTGGTAAAGTTGCTTGGATTCATAAACTCTTCACAAGCTAAAAGTTGGTGTTTTACAGCCACAATGAATGTTATGTATATGTTAGCAATATATAAATAATGTAATCATACATTATTTGACTTTAGCTGAAGTTTTACAACTTAAAACACAAGTTTTTGGTTTTGTTTTATTTTCAGATGATTTACCCCTAACCCTAACCCATTACATTTTTTATATAATTTTCTACGCTGCCTAAGACATTACATTGACTTATATAGATTTCCTGAAGACTTACTCTAACTTTAACCATACTTACCTAAAACTAACCCTAAACCTACATTTTACCATTATCCTCTCTAACTCTAACATTAACCTAAACCTAACCCTTCATTTTAACCTAACCTTAAAACATGTCTTCACCTTAATATTTAATGATTTCCAATATGGAGACTTGCTTTAAGTCCCCATAATGTTACTGTGTAAACAGATTTGGTTCCCCACAACATAAGTAAAACACACACACACGGAGTGCAGCCAAAGATCTCCACCCTTGTTGATTGGTTACTATGATGACAACAAATTACACTTTATGTATCTTACTCAACATGCAACAATGATAATGACAGAAATTATGACAGTTAGTCAGAGTTAAACCCGAATGACTGACTCCAAACTGTAGAGCTGCACAAACACAACAACAGACAAGTCGAGACACCTATCAAATCAATTCAGCTCCATTTCCATCTTCAACCTCAGTTTATTTAAAGTGCACATCTGAGAGTCTGCACAAGTCTACAACAATAGGATAAGAGATTATGTAAATTATTAACGTATTTAAAGTAGAATCACTTCAATGACAACCCGCTCAGTGAAATTAGGACGGGTCAGGGCAAAGGGAAATAAGTAGGTTTCAAACCCAGACTTGAAAATCTCAATAGAGCCCACTTCCTGAATTTGCATAGCGTAGAGTCAAGAGAAGTGAAGCTCAGTAAGCAGAGGTGCTACCTTCTGAAGACTTTAATAAATCTGTGAAGTGTTAAGTCACCAGACTCAAGAGAATGTACAGTAAAGGGTGAAATTAATTAAATTGAGTAATAACACTGGAGATGTGGGACGGATCATTTAAAGCCCTGTAAGTCGGAGGCAGGAATTTGAAATCAAGCCTGAGTCTGCGTCCATTTTTATTTACAGTCTACGGTCATGGGAGGCAAAAGAACAGATGTCCATTGTGAATAAAAACATGGACAAAAATGTAAGTGTGTGAATTAGATAAAATGGGGTTTATATTGTTCATATTAAAGAGATGAACGTGTGTAGTTTTGTGACAAACTTGATATTTGGCTCATACTTAAAATGGTGTCATGGATTATTCTTGACTGTATGCCTCAGATATTTGTGTTACATATTAATCCATCAGGAATTTGTGTTTGCATGTATTTGACTGGTCAATGCAGTGTTTTTTTTTGGATAACGTTACTAAAGTTGAGTCTGGTTCAACTCTTTCAAAGAACGACCCTGTGTTGTGTTGCTACAACATGATCTAACAGGTATTTAATCTGTTTAGCAATGTTAATGTTGTGTTGTGTTGTTTTGTTTTGAAGATCTAAAATGTACAAGTACTGACGATCGTTGCAGCAGGAATTGAACACGACTTCCTCTGTTTACGCAAAAGTTCCTCTAAAGTTTAAATGAAAGTTTAAATGAAATTGACTTCAGCTAATCATTAATTATTTGCAAACCACCTTGAGCTGTGTGATATTTATTTGTTTTCTTCATTCCTTAATGAGGAGAGTTCAGCTGAGATCCTCATTTAAGTTTTCACTTTGTGATCAGAAACAATTGATAGGGCACTGAGATACCTTCTTTCTGAGTTGTATGAAAGCCTCAGTCGTGTTAGAACTGTCCCAGTGTGACTTATTTAGCTTTTAGATGCATCTACACTGACCAGCCTTCGTGGTGGAGGGGGGGGGTGGATGAAACCTGACCATGACAAATGTAGCCTGGTAAGATCTAAACACTCACTTTGCTTGCCCTCAAGAAAAAACACATTAGAATTCAAGGAGTGCTCATGTTAGCTTCCAACAGGCCAATTATCACTGAGATTTCCATCATGTACCAAGAGGCAGGAGGGGGGAACAAAACGCATGGTGAAGTTCCACAGGAGAGCCAGTCCTTTGCTTTCACTCTGTGGGAAAGAGAGACGATGGGGCCGTGAGATCTCGAGGAGAATAAAAAGAGAAGAGGAGAGAAAGGAGAACATAGCAGACAGAGGATGAGTGAAAGAAGGAAATGAGGGAGAGGAAAGAGACGGATTGGGTAATACAGAAAGAAAAGCAATTATCTCGCAGGTTCTGAGAGCGATGACAGCAGTTGACAGGCAGGGAGAGCTGCAGCTTATTGCCAAGCTTTCATCCTGGCGGTCCACCAACCCGTCTTCCCCCCTGCTCGCTTCCTCTTCCCATTATTTCTCTATCGCACAAGGAGAACTTTGCAACCCCCTCCAGCTACCTGTGATCGCAGCACAAACAAAGGCTCTGCAGTGTGCGTGTGGACAAACATGCTCGTTCTTACATTTGAGAATGTGTGTTTGTTTATGAGCTGCTCGCTGTGTGTGTGTGTGTGTGTGTGTGTGTGTGTGTGTGTGTGTGTGTGTGTGTGTGTGTGTGTGTGTGTGTGTGTGTGTGTGTGTGTGTGCGTGTGTTGCTTTCTCTAAAAGGCTGCTGTGCTGAAGTCCCCTCGGTGCGACAGCCCTGTCAAAGCAGATGCCTCAGCACTTCCTAAGAGCTGCCCGTCTTTTCATTTAAATCAGCGGAGTGAGAGAGGGGAAGGGTGTTGGTGGGGGGGGGTGTGTGTGCTACTGGAGCAGCACTGTCTTCACTCACTTTTAAGACTGATCAAGGATTGTCTAACACGCCAATGAAGGAAGGCTGGTGAGCTGAGCAGCCTCTATATGTAAAGCATCCGTGGCGTTTAGGAAAATAAAGACGTCGCCTGTACGAGTGTAAGAAGTGCGTTGTACTGCACATGCAAATTGCCACAACACACGTGTTCACACACACAAGCTGTGTCGGCTCATGCTGAGGTGGAGCCTCCACAGAGTAAGGCTTCTGCACCAGGCTTCTGACCTGAAACATACATGAGAGAGAGGGAGCCAGGGAAAGGTGCTAAATTAAAAATGATAGTCTCCTGATGGGCTGTAAGTGGTGTTCTGGACGCGGGCTCGCCCTCCCATTATAAAACCTTAATGCTGCAGCTGATCTGCTGATTTACGTAGATTTACGTAAGGTCACACACGCAGGCAAAAAACAAAAGCACTGGAGAGCTACAGTAAGTTTCACCCCCAAAACAATCCACATTAAAGAGCTCCACATGAATCTTTCATCACGTCTCTCTCCCTCTGCTCTGGGGAACGGCATCACAATAATTAAAAGATAAACTCAAATGGATAAATAAGAAGTCAGGACAGTTCGGCTTTCATCCACCATTATCATAAACTGGCTGGTTTTGCACAAGGTGACTTTGTCGTGGTGGAATTTAAGGACTAATGATAACTGATAACAGATAAAAAAAAACTGTGGTATCAGCACGATGCTGAATTTTCTCTCTCACACTCGCACATATGGTGAAAATGGAGCTGGTGCACTGTGATCAGCCCAGGAGATGCAAAGCTAACAAGTCTTTTTCTCCTCTGCGTCACATACAGCTGTTTTACTGTATTTGTTAAATATCCGGGGATTTTTCCACGACTTTAAGGCAGCTGTGCATCTGAAATCATCTTAAGAGGAGACTTTGATGTGGGCAGCTTGGATCTCTTCACTTTATCAACCTAGCCACTGCTGTTTGCTGTTGCTATTTTCAGCTGGCAGGGTTAAGCTGCAAGAACATATGAAATGAGAAATGTCTTCGTTCCCATCATAACAGCGTGCGGTATAGAACTGGCTCGGGTTTGCCAAGATGCCGTAAGCTGGTGTTCTGATGAAACTGCATTGAAACACTTTAAAATTAAATGTTTTCAACCCATAAGGAGAATTAAAAACCACTATTTTACGATGTCATTCTCTAACTGTGTGTGTAGGGTGTGAGCTTTTAGTCAAAGCCCCAGTTTGTGCAGTTTTTGCTGAACAGGATAAAAAGCCACGCACTGATGTTTTCAAGCAACTTTCTCCTTTTTACCTCTAATTGATCCCAGTGTGTGTGTTCAGGGAAAGTCAAAAGCTTTGCCTTCTTGCCTTTGATGTTAAGGAGTCTGGCTAATTGTGAAGGCAACCGAGGCTACGACTGACCACCGGGTGCAAACTTTCAGCTTCAGTGCGGTGAAAGAGAGGGTCGAGTCCCTCCACAAAGAATACGACTAACAAGGTTACGACAAATGAGCAGATCTGCTACAAGAAGTGACTTAGAAAGTTATTAAAATGAGAATTCACTAAGCAATACATGAAATTAATTATTATGGATAAATAAATAGATAAAGGATAAATGATAGAGTTGGGAAGATGTTTCTGAAATACACTTTTATCTTATCTGTTGAAATTCTCTTCACATCTCATTAGCCATCAATAGATAAATTTGTCTGAATTTCTTTCCAAAAAGCCAGTGACCCTTGTAGGACTGTGATAAACACAACCAATTATTTCATTCTGTTTGAATTCGTTAGCGTACTGCCCGCGCTCTCACTGCGCATGGCAGCAGGCTTCACAACCCGAGGAGACATAAACCACTGAAGCAGAGCTGATAGTCAGAAGTTAGCGAGCGGGTCAGACATAAGTTGGCTTCTAGCAGTGGTCAGGTTGTGCACGTACATGTGTGGTTCGTTCTGCCGGCTCTTGCTAGCTTTTCAAGGAAAAAATTATTAATATTCATACATTCATATTTAACCTGATGAAAGAGATTGAGAAATCTGTATCACAATATCACAATATCTACAGAAAACTCACAGTGGTGTACAAGCACTGGTAATCGTGTGTTTTTCTGTAGGCTTTGAGTAGCAGCGAGGCAATAAGAGATGGTGTATCTTTGTTGATGCATAGGGGAGGGAGGAGAGAGGAGGGAGGAGAGGAGAGGAGAGGAGAGGAGAGGAGAGGAGAGGAGAGGAGAGGAGAGGAGAGGAGAGGAGACGAGAGGAGAGGAGAGGAGAGGAGAGCTAACAGGCCCTTAGAGAAAGCTGAACTGAGCTATAGATACTATACAACCCGGTCGTCATGGGCTCAATCCCCACCACGCTCACAGCCCTGCTCCCTGAGGACGTTATAGATCCTCCTTTCATTACCATTACTTATTTCACCTTTGACTTCACGCTCCCGTCCAAACACACACACACGAGCCCGAAAGTAGCCTGTTAGTATCGGTTCATCTACTAAAGGTCAAAGGTTATTCCAGTTCAAAACAGTCTGTATTTAAACCTGCACACACACACAGGGTATTCGATTTAAATTAGGCAGCAAAAAAGACGACAATTAGAGAGGAGACAATGAGCAGTTAATTGGATCAGCTCAGGGAATCTAGCTGTGCCGGGCTGCTACAGGTATATACCTATGTGGATAGGAAACATTAAAAAATCCAAATATGCAACAATGACCGTGTGTGTACGTGTGTGTGTGTGCGTGTGCACGCGTCCCTTATCTCATTATGGTCTTTACCTCAGTGATAATTACAAACACATTCATACTTTTAGTTCCACACTATTCGACACTGCTGATTATGCAGATTATACAAACTGCTTTGATCGAATCTCTGCTTCGTGTGTGTGTGTGTGTGTGTGTGTGTGTGTGTGTGTGTGTGTGTGTGTGTGTGTGTGTGTGCGTGCGTGTGTGTGTGTGTGCGTGTGTGTGAGCGTGTGTGAGCGTGTGTGTGTGTGCCAACCCATCACCCCATAACCGATACAGTACAATGTATTTTGTTGTTGAGACACTTATTTCATAGTTTCAAGTCTCACTGTTTGGGTTTATATTTGTGTGTGTGTGTGTGTGTGTGTGTGTGTGTGTGTGTGTGTGTGTGTGTGTGTGTGTGTGTGTGTGTGTGTGTGTGAGTATCAAGTGTTCAGTAACCATATTAAGTGGAGTGGGGGGTGGAGCTTGACCGGGAGCTTGAGGATGCTACACGCCCACCTACAGGTTTCCATAGGAAAATGTGTACTGACGTTATAATATATATGTGTGTTATAAAAAATAAAGTAAGGTTAGAATATGGAATAATGAGAATTTGATGAACCCAAATTAAATCAGTTTCTGTGATGGTGTTTCACAAAAAGAGCAAGACTGAAAAAGCCCATTTTGATGGATGAGTAAATCTAAAAACTCACAACCTCCCATCCATGGAGGAGGTCGGAGTATTCTTACATTTAATGTTTCTGGATTCGAGGAAAGAATAACACAGCGGAGGAGAAACGCACTGTGACAAGGTCATTTGTAAGATAAAATATGTATAAGCTGATACGTCAGAAATGAATATTTTACAACTTTTAAATTTTTTACTCATACTCCTACTCTAGGAAATCAAGAAATGATGTCATCGTACAGTCGACAGAGGCTGCAGCTCCTTTTGAAGTTATTTGTGGCACAGTGTTTGTAGTTTTGTTTGTTTTCAGACGCCTGGGTTTTCTCTCACCAGTGTGGTAGTGCAGGTGCAGGTCCTGGCTGTGGTCTCCTGTGGTCACTGGGTGGAAATTCACCGTCACCTGCATGCTCTCGCCTATATCAAGAGTCCCAGAGGAGGGCGTCACCGAGAAAGGCCTGGAGTAAAATACAATGGTTTCACAGTGAGGAATGAAAACAGGCTCAGGGTTTTATATATTGAACATTCAGTTTATTATTATATATACTGTAGTAGAATGAACAACAAAAAAAGAAACCAAAATGTTTAATAAACCTTTTACTCATAATCAGTAGTAGTAGTAGTAGTAGTAGTAGTATTACTTTAAATGATACTTAAATATTAACCTAATTCAGATTGCAGTTACAGTTATAGCGTTCTTGAGGGTTAGCTAATAACGGCTTTATAGATTTAAACAGATGGTAAAATATCAAATCGCTCAAACACATCAGACATAAAGTGGGTGTGTTTCGACTCTAACCTTTGTGTGTGCAGCTTGAACTTAGCCATGCGGTTTCCTATGTTGCGGACTAGCTGAGTCCTCTCTGTGGAGGCTTTCACGGGACAGAGCGGTAGATGGAGCTCATCTCGGAAGTCAAGGATGGCCCGTGGCCCGATGGCACGGACTGGCACCTCGAACCGCTCCCTCTCGGTCACGAAAACCAGCCTGTGGTGGTAGTCCTGAACAGAAAAACAACGAACATACAGAGCAAACCTTTGTTTGATGTACTTTCTTTTAATTCAACATGGCTGCATACCACTTAGCAAAGCAGCCACAAACCTGTCGTTATGCTCTACTGCTATGCTAACAGACTGACATGTCCCTGAATCACAGCATCGTGTGTTGACCACGATGAAACAGCCATGACACACATAAGTGATTATGTTACCTTTTAACATTTGCTACATTTCATGTTGACCTTTGCTTCTCAGTTTTCACTTTCACCCAAAGTATCAGGACAAGAGACGACAAAAGGATGTGCCGGTGTAACTCGATGCCTGACTCTTGACCTTGTCAATCTGAACTTGCTGTTAAAAGAGATTTGTGCTTGAAATATCAATGCAAGATAATTGCATCCATTTAATTCATATCACATTCTTACCCACACCCTCTCCTCTGCTTCGCCGCAGGTCTGATTACAGCTTCATTCACTCATCTGATCTAAATTCCATATCAACATGTTACCATGATACTTTATTGTGCTCCCCCTGTCCTCCTGTGAATGATAACTCTGTAAAGCAGTCCACCCCCTCTCTGCTGTACCTTGTTCTCCTGCGGGGTGAAGCATACAGTGAAAGTCGTAGACATTCCTGGTGCAACCTTGCTAACTGAATCCTTTGAGCCGCCCACATGGAAATACTCTGAGATCTCCAGCTCCAGCTTCACTTGTCGAGAAACCTTGAAAGAAAATGACACACAGCGACAAATATAGACACACACACACACGTGATGATTTATTCATCATTACTTGATTGTGTCTAGTTCAAATTGCAGCGATAGATCTCCTCCAATCCCCCATAACTTTTTCCAATCATTCTGAAGTCTTTAAACACAACTCACACCCGGTGACACACACACAAAAACAAAAACACACACACACGTAAACCCCTTTTTCTGCTGCTAAGGTCAAAGCTGTTCAAAAAGTTGGACTGTTGGCGGTTGTTCCAATTCACAGCCCCTCTTGATTGCAGCATCGGCTCTGCAGCCATGTTGTTTGTGTGTATTTATTCATCACAGACCTTGTCCATGTTGAAGAGGATTAGCGGCAGCTTGTAGGTCTGTGCAGGAGAGAAGTTCTGGAAGCACAGCTCGGATGGGCAGGGCTGGAAAAGTGCCTGGTCTACGTCCACCAAGGACAACTGAAAACACACACACACACACACACACACACACACACACGCTATAAATAATGCAGATCGAAATGTGGCTTTCCTTAGAAATATTTAGTAAAATGTCAGAGTCACAGACAATTAAGGGACTCCAAATAGTTTGGGGGTGTGAGCCAAGAACTCTTTGGAGCCTCAAAATAACAAATGTAACACTGCCAACGTTGCACCTGAACAAACGAGCCCCTGATCTGATGGGTGCGAGCGCACGAGCCTTTAAACAACATATGTGCTGGACGGGAAAACTGCGTTGGTCTGAAACTTCAACCCGATTGATTCCATTGACTGACACTGTATGATATGTCTAATGAAATGCCTCTCAAAGTTAACCTGAATTCTTTTCTTCTATCTTCTAACATTGTATAGAATGTGCTTCCAGGATCCTGCTGGTCATTGCTCCTTCTTACCTCCTACAGTGGAGGTCAGTCCCATTACATTTGCATATTTAATAAACATTGAGAGAATGTGAACAGAGGGAGTTGCAAAATGTGTCCTAGTTATGATGAAGGGGGCATTATTCGTTTCATAGGCATTTCCCAAACTTTTAATAGCATGTTCCCCCCCCCCGAGCCCTCCATTAAATTCTGACTTAAAGGGTATAGAGAATCCAGTCACATTGGCTGCCCTCTGCCCATCAATTAGTGCTTGCTGACTAAGGGTGGGGGGGCAGCTTAGGTACAGTGTGAATGACCTCAGCAGACGGTACATGCTCTGTATGCAGAGGATTACTGATCAAATTATGAGAAGTTTGAACATTTAGTCTTTTTCTGTTCACATCCACCTTTCCAAAAAGTGTCATTGAGTTATTTTTATTTAAATACATGTATATTTATATCTCAAGAGTACGTATTTTTCTATACTTTATTATATAATGTCTGCAAGTCCTTTGTAGTGAGAGGACAGCTTGTCGAAACCAAATGTGGCTTTGATTACTTCATTTGTTTGAGACGCAAATGTCATATAGGAGTCTCCAGGGTTTTATTATCATTAGGATGAAAGTCTGAAGCTGAAGCTTGTCTGTAGACAGCTATTGTAATAGCAATTGCATGTCTAGCTTTTATCCAGCACATGCTTTAACTTCATATAACAGCCTGTCTGACTGGTTACATCATCACAGTCATCAGTTCCTACTGTAATCTTTCACCATCACTGAGCCATCCTCAGTCCTTTTTTCTGGCGGGTCTCTCCTAAATATTTTGTTTCATTTTTGTGCATCGTGTGGGACCCCAACATTAGCACGCAGTTACTTTGTGATGTGTCGTCTTGCTCATGTCGAGCAGCTCCAGGATCCGGGGCGGGTGCATCTCCTTGGTGTTTGCCAGGCGCTCCTCGGTGGACTGTAACATTTCCTGGGAGTAAACAGATGGAGTCACCTGCAAACACACAGCAGCACAGTTTATTAAGCTATCTGGACTGGATAGACTGTTTCCTGTCTCCTGAGCACCCCCCCCCCCACCACCATCCGCAGCATGATGTCTTAGTATCCTCTCCCCACAATTCTCTGGCACCTCTTTATCAGTGCACCAGAGGCAGAGAAACATCTGACTCCACTCAGTCTATTTCAAGGTCGGGTCAGAGACGGATTTTAGCTTAAAATATAAATCAATAATGTAGCAGAGGAGGTTATTGTATATGCAATATTCAATAGCTGCCAGTAAGGTGTGTATTCATAATACACTCTGTTCTATTATTCAGTCCACTAAAATAATTCTCTCTGAAAAGCAAGTTGTAAACTAGGGCTGCCCGAGGACTTGCAAACTTGGGACCTGATGCAAAGTTAAATAGTAAGTGTTGAAAGAGAAATATGTACAATACTAACCAGCTGTAAGCTAGCTAGCTTCTTTTCTGGCTAGCTAACCATAGCTAGATCAACAAAATAAAACTGGATATTTAACAGTATGTACTTAATAGACTGATTGATATGCATTTGAAAATATGCTTTTGATTTTCTTTATCCAGAGTGTTTGGCTAGTCGCAGTCATTTCAGACTTACGGCTGACATGGTGATAAAGATGCTGGATGAAGAACAGGATGAGGAAATTGAGAATGGAATTCTTAATTCTGAGTCTGAAATCTCTGATGCTGAGAACCTACTAACTATGTTCTACAGGATCAAGCCTATCCTGTTGTTAATGATCTTCCCTATCATTAAAGGTTCCTTTGATAACATAGAAGATACAATCAAAGGAGCCTTCTTCTTCTGAGCAATCTGGGGCTGATTGGACAATTTCCAGTGAAGTTACTTTTGACATATATGGAGCTGTTAAGGCCGTTATAATGTATCCTTCTTTTTTGGTGAATCATCAAACTCTGACGCCACCCCACGGCCAGACCGTGTGACGTACACTAAAACTTTAAATTAGTATTAATCTCCATGGGGTTGAGATGATGATCACCGAAATCAAAGTTGATCTCATGAAAGCTCTAGGAGGAGTTCGTTCAAATACAAAATGGTCAAAAATGGCCACCTAATTAAAAATGGCCGACTTCCTGTTTGGCCTAGCATAACGATCGAAGAGAGTTTTTTGTTCGTTATGAAAAGACACATGTCCCTACCTATTTTTTACATGTCAGTGAATCGCACTTTAGGTGGCGCTATTCAGCTATTTTGCCATGCCCATTCCTTACAACCATATGAATGTCTTTGGGGGGGGCACTAACTGACAAAAACTCACAGTTTCAATATGACTTCATCATCAATTTCTTGAGGCCCTTCTGACAAAGTTTGACATGGTTTTGGTCAATGAACAAGGAGGAATTAATTCAAATGTAAGATGTGCAAAAAACAAGACA
>NC_061487.1:25144494-25186994 GCF_022539355.2 Hippoglossus stenolepis | reverse complement strand
GTGAGTCCTTGTGGATCCCTGTGGGGGGACTCACTGGTCCCACTCCACCAGACCAGTAGCCTGAGGTCACACTGGGTAAACATCTGCGCTCGACCAGTGAAACAGTTCAGGTTACGCACTCAGCGGAGAAGTCGTCTTGACCTTGAGCGCAGCTTCAGAGGAACAGAGAACAGTTCGAAGTAAGGCTCTTTTAAAAAAGGTGTGGAAGAGGCAGAACACGAGGTTTCATCCTTTCTTCCCTCAGGAGTGAGATCGGAGAGAGGAGTGAAGGAGGTTCACCCTCAGGTGCCTAAAACATCAGAGTTTTCCCCTTCATGTTTTTATTTTTAGCTGCAGGAGGGAAAAACAAAACAAAAGCCTCTATGTCATTTTTCTACATCGTCTGTGAAAAATGTTCAGGCTCGTTTTCCAACTGTGACCAACTGAGTTAACTGTCTGTTCCATCGGATACCCTCCTCTTCTTCACCTCTCTCCAGGTGTCTTCTCCTGTTTTCTCCTCTCTGATCTTCTCTCTCTTCTAGTGTCTCATCTCTCTTCTCCTCTTATGTTTTTGCTTCTCCTCTCTTGTGTCCCGCTCGGAAAAGAGAAGCAGAATATTCCAACTAACATCTCTTGTCTCTGATGTTATCAAAAGATCCCATTTATCAATTTGCTTTATAAATATAAACTTATAACCACACCAACCAGTAGCAGATCACACAAAGCAAACTGTTCCATCTCTGGCTGTTATTGCACACGAGCTGTCACACACAGTCGATATTCACATCAACCAGCATCATATTGATATTCTCTCTCATAGATTGATATATTCCACCATCAGTAACAGCAGTTGGTTGAATGGATTCTCTGCTCTGACATCATTCATCTTCTATATATCATCATCTAACTGCTGCCCTGCGCTTGTTGCTCTTTCCTGTTTCTCTCTCCGGCTGCGTCCACACTGACATGTCGTAGTTTTAAAACACATTCTTGCCGTTTGTGGCGTCCACACTTCCCCTGACTTTTCAAGACGCTTTTCCGGAAACCCTGCTTGTTTTAGACGAGCAGAAACTGAGACTTTGCCGATACTCCAGATAACGTGTTCCTTTTAATTTACTCTCCAGCTGAGAAACTGCAGAGTAGACAATCTGCCTCCGGTGTGTTTGTGTGATATGAAGGTTCAGGTGTGTTTGTGTGATGTGAAGGTTCAGGTGTGTTTTGTACGGACGCTGATTGACCGATTCACTCTTCTTGTACCAGCTGTAGCTTCACCAGCACCTTGTAGCCGTCATGTCTTCTCTAGCTGCCGTCAGACGCCAACATTGACAAGTGATGATCTCTCTCTCGCTCTGGTCTCTTTCTCGTGCTCACACAAATAGAACAGTAGTGTGGAGCAGATCTGCAGTGACTGGGACGACAGGTGAAAAGATCTGTTAAAAGACAGAAAGAAAAGCATTGGAGGGGTGATACAACGCTGTTTATACCACAATCAGGCAATTCCAACTTTTCATATTGTAATAAGCGCATTTCATCATGGTGTAATCATGACATAATTTCTACAGTATGATTGTGAATGATTGGTTAATCTACTCAAACTGTGGACCACGTCAATAATGTTGCAAAAGTGAAAGCATTTCTACACGATGGGAAGTCATTTATTAGTAAATCATTCATTCATAGTGTTGTCACAATGACAACTTTTCATTCATCACCTGACATCTCATGATTGGGATTAATCTTCTGCTCAATCTAAGCTTTTGATCTTGATTATGATAGAAGATTAGATATGCTTTTTATTTTTTGACCATATCTTTGATCTTTGTCAGATCTGCTCCAAAAGTGAATCATCCGGAGATACGCTCTGATGTGATACTCACACCAAGTTTAGGGAAAATCGGTCCACGCGCCGTTGAGTTATTTTGCACACACACACACAGAAGGGCGACAGCATCACCCAGGTTCCGGGTGTGTTGGCACATATTTAAAAAATGTGACCAGCTTTGGATTAGATCAGCTTTCAGCCACCTGCAGCTAACTGCAACGCGTTGGCGTTGGGTTGTCAGCCATGAATGTGATGTTTTGTTTGAGATTGATTGATGAGCTCAGAGGGCAGACTGACGCTGTCGGGGGGAAATGAATTTCCATAAGATCCAAAGTTAACTGGAGGTTAAGAGAAGAGGAGAAACGTCTGGTTAATCAGATCCAAGCTGTGTGTGTGTGTGTGTGAGGTTTTGGGCTGCGGTCAAATAGTCGTGTTTGCTTAAGAAAGTTCCTAAATGAGTAAAGTGAGCTGTAATTATCAGTCACAGCCTCGAGGAAAGGAAACAAGACTTTGCCACTGCTCCTTGCAGCAGCAGCAGCAGCCCATCCCTGTAGAATCCACTGACAGACAGAGATTATTATATTATTTTTAACAGCTCCACTTCTCCAACCCGTATAATTCTTTAATATTTGTGCCCTTCTTTGTGTCGAAAGGAGCCAGTTCAAGTGGTTCAGACATATGATGAGGACGCCTGCTGGGTGCCTTTCTATAGAGGTTTTACAAGCACCGCCTCGGAGGAGAACCCGGGGTAGACCCAGAACTCGCTGGAGGGATTATATATCCTGTCTGACCTGCGATTAGCTCGGGATCCCCCAGGAGGAGAAGGAAGTGTGGATGGGTTTGGAATGTTTCTTCAAAATCGTCCGATATCGGTTTCAGCGTTTTCTGATGTGAAAACTTGTATTTAACAGAATAAACAATCACAAAAAGAGATTATTTTCTTAATTCAGGTTTTATATATTTGGTTTTATTTGTGTTGTCTTTTTATTTACAGTCATTTATACTTGAGCTTCAATTACATTTCTTTGTCGTAAGGGTTGATTACGATATTTTAGGAATTATTGCTAATATCACTATGAAACCAGTGTTTGTCTGCGAGGCAGGATTTCAGATGGCTGTGTGTGTGGGGGTGGGGCAAAGAGCGCTGTGTGCAGCTGTACAATGATGCAACGGCACAAACGGCTGCCACACTCTAGGTAATTAATTGGAAACTTGTGCCCTCGCTGTAATTACAACCTGTTTCATCCGCTGAACATGTCTGCAGCAACAGGCTGGCAGGCTGCCGCGCTGACTTCGCCCCTGGTGGAATATTCATGCGTCCAGTAAGTCGAGGAGTCGTAGTGAGCCGGTTGCTCGCTGAGGTACGATGTGCAGCTGTGGACTGTTTAAAAATAACCGTCTCTGAATGTGAGAGTCTATGAATAGAATGGAAATGCCTCAAACGTCCCCGTATGTGTTTCTGATGTTCTGGCAGAAATATGAGAAACACGTTTTTCATATAATATGATGCTATCCAGGGCAACACCACCACAAACCAGAGCGTGTCAAAAGATCTTTAAATTCCAGTGTGAAGTTTACACACTCGGCCTTTATCTCCCTTCTGCTCGTCCCTCTGCTGCGTGCTGTACATTTAAAGTGGGCTCTGGAGCTGCATCTAAAATTACCTTGTGGTTCGTCAGACGATGCGAGATTGTCTTACATGTCAAAAGTGAGAGGACAAACATATTGTCTTTACCAGAAACACATCTGTTCACCATATGTGAAGATGGTGCCTGAAGGTGCGGGTTTGAAACTGAGCTGGTGCAGCAGGACTCCTCTGAACTGCAGATAGACCTCGTCCTTTAGGTTCAGCTCATGGGAAGAGTCTTTATTGATGATGGGCGGAAGATGTCGTCTCTGTGGGATTCTTGTCTTGGGATTCCATCGCTTCCTGGATGGTCCAGTGTGGTCAACCCTGTGATTTGTGGGATTGTAGGTGCAGTGATTTCCCTCTGTTACGAGTATGAAGGCCACATTCAATTTAATAAAATTGTATTTGTATAGCACCAAACCATAACATACATTATCTCAAGGCACTTTGCATAGTAAGGTCGAGACCTTTTAAATTCAAGAGAAACCCAACAGTTCCCACAATGAGCAGCACTTCTTTCCTTAATGCTTCTTTGTGTTGTCTTATGTTGCTTTTACAATTTGTCATTATGCCTTTTTGTATTTTATGTAACGCACTTTGAATTGCCTTGTTGAAATGTGCTCTGCAAATAAACTGGCCTTCAGCCAAGAAAATGGGGAAGAGAGGAGAGAAGAGAGAGAGATACAGAGGGAGGAGTAGGGAAGAGAGAGGAGAGAAGAGAGAGAGATACAGAGGGAGGAGTAGGGAAGAGAGAGGAGAGGGAGACCAGGAACAGTTGTGTAACCATAGAGGTGTATGACAACAGTAAATCGTGAACGATTAACATGTCTCTGCTTTTACATCCTCCCCCACCTGAAGGAATGAATGCATTTTAAGGATAGCAGCAGGATTTTGATCCATTTTTAAATACTGGTAGTATATGAAGAACATGCAGACAAAACAGGTGCTCCATAAATCCACCTCTGAACATGTGTGGGCTCCTTTCTGTTACCACTAGCTGGTCAAAGCTGTGATTCAGCCTGTGAAATATCCCAATATGAAATGGTTCAGCCCGAAATAAAAATAAATTCAAATGCCCCTCAGAATGAACTGTAATGTCTAAATGTTTCACTAAGTCAAAATCTTAAATTATAAATATTATAGAAATACTTTTTTATCAATCAAATACCTTGAAAAAAAAAAAAGCAATTCCAATCAGTAGAGCTTGACGTAATGGCGTTCATGTTTACTGATATGATTTTTTTTTAACGGAATAACCAATGCAGAAAATATATGCATATCCGTTAAGATTTTACATTCAAAATATTTGTTTCTTAATTTAAGGTCTATATATATATGTATCTATATATATATGTGTCTATATTTATATATATTTATAAATATAGCTGTATTTTTGTGGTTTTCATAAAATATCTACTTTAACCTGCGTCCAATGTCCACATTCGTCTTTACCAAGTCGACCAGACGAGTCGGGGGGGGGCAGACAGACCTAAAGAGCACCGTAGTTTACTGCTGCTGTTCTAATTGGAAACATAACCACATGAGATCTGGAGCTCATCAGAACCAGATGTCTGCAGTAACTGATTTCTTGCTCATAAAATGCAGATGCAGGTGTGGAGACACTGGGGTTTGGGAATTAGTTCTGTTTAATAATAGTCTTATGGTCGCAGGCAGCCTGATGAATGGAAAGCACATTGTCTAAAGCAGAGTATTGAAGGGATTGAAAAAAAGAAATTGGGTACTTGTGGTTGGTTTATGGTTTTGCCTTCTTACATTTGCAACTGGTTTGGTTTAATTTCAGTAATTTAGAGGGTTTTGTGACGTTTGTGTTTCTTGTTGCTGTAAGTTAAGCTGTTGGTTGATCAACTGTCTATTTGCGCTGGTATTAGCTCATCGCTCATCACTCGCTCTCCCTGAATCGTCCTTGATTTGTGACACTGACGCCACATTGGATGGACTTTGGGCCACTCATTTCCACATCTGATCATGAAAAATGGAAAACGAAAGGCAAAACGTTTCCTCTTAGAAATAAATCCTGAGTCTTGTCCACATATATAATAACATAGCGAAAGCTCAGTGAACTCCCTGCACACATGTGACATACTGCTGTAATTTAGTATCCCGCTCAACAGGATAGCCTAGAGCGGGGTACTGTGTTTTCTCTTGTCTCTGTGTACGTGTATGTACAAAATAACTAAAGAACAAACACACGGCGGAAATATTAGCCGGGAGCTTCTCTCCAGATGATAAACTATAGGAGACGAACAGATGAGTGTCATCCTACAGTCTGAGGTCTTTGTGCCTGCTGAGAACAATATGTTTGGCATGTGAACATGAGCAGTATCTACTGAGTTTATGCTGAATCCTGCCTGCCTGCCGGGGATGGTAAAGACTCTACTCTTGTTTTAATTGGCCACGTAAAAAGAGAGAGATGGGCCGGTTATGCGTTGCCACTCTGATGCTTTTCATTCTAATTTGTGTTGCTTCAGCTCGTATTTCTGTCCTTTTCATTGACCATCTGAGTTAAACTGTGTCGTACTGTTTGGTCGTGAGCTGGATAACCTGGTGGTGGCTGAGGATAAACCGTCAGACAAACTGTTTAACTACGACTCAGATTGTGTTAAATGTTTGGGCCCGATTAGTGCTGAGAGATAATTAAATGTTTTGTTCACTACAGTTTTGATTATCAAATAATTATCACTATTAAACACTGAAAAATGATCGTCTGTGTTAAAGGAGATGCACAATGAGTAGGTAGTTTGGAAAGATTTGCAGGAATATGTCACAATGTGGAAGTTCAGAAGCTGCTTATTTAAATGTGAACGTGCAACAAATATAATGCAAACTGTTGATAAACAACTGTGTCGTCAACATTGATGAAAATAATTGGCATCGTCGCCGTTGTGTGGTCCCGACCTGTTCACTCTGATCCGTAGTCTTTGTTGCTTTCTGTCGACTTCATCTTTAGCGTTAACGTGACGTGTGGACCCCACATGTTCCGTTTTGAAATCAAAACTTTCAGATTTGATTTCAAACCCTGTCTGACTGGTTTTTGTCTCTCTTGTTTTCAGACGTTCTACATCAGGAAGCACAGGAGCCGTAAAAGGATCCAGAGATGCACACCAGTGCAATGAAGGCCTGAAGCCTGAGAATCCATGTGTGCCCCGCTGAACACACGCACTGACGAGTTACAGACACCGGTGTTGTAGCAGTGTGTGTGTGTCTGTGCGTGTGTGTGAGTGTTTGTGTGCGTGTGCCTATGTGTGTGTGTGCGTGTATGTGTGTGGCCGACCCTGTGTCTGTATTTGTGCCGAAAAATTCAGCTGAGGACGTAAACCAAAGAGTATGATCCAACTGTCCACCTCAGTCTGCCTGCTAGGAGGCCTTTTAGGTAAGAAACGTGTGCGTGTGTGTGTCTGCTCTGGTGCACGCTGTTGTAATTGATGCTGAGCTGGAAATGTGTGTGTTTGTGTGTGTGACAGATGAACAAGATATGTGATAATGGTGTGAGGCAGTGAGTGGAAGAGGATGGTTGTAGAGTTATGATATTTCTGTATTTTTTAAATCCTTCTTCAACCCCTGCGTCTTTTCATACGTGACCTTTTAAATGTTTTTTTCATAATCATGCTGTCGTCATACGCACATTCATCGGCAAATGTGTAAGTGGCACTTTGAGGCTCAGTTCCCTGAAGAAGTTGATGTGATGCACGCTGGACTTAAACCGATGTGTGGTACATTTTTATTCTCGTAACGTTAGGGCCGTTATTACTAATGTTATTGTTCCCCAAAAATCATGTGAGTGATATAAGGTACCACTGTTCTAAACACGGATCACATTGAAGGCATATGATCAAAGCAGGAATTTTCCACACATGCTTCGTCCTGAAGTCAAATCAAATCTGGAAGTGGAAGTGTCAAGGTTTCATGACATCTCATCACTTCACAGCCATTATTACCCGAGTCACCAACGGGGGTGTTTCATGTGCTCGCCCACCCGGATATGTAGCTAAATGACAGAGTAGAAACACACAGTCAGCGGTACTATGATTAAAACAGGAACCTATATTTGAAACGGCGCAGCTCCTCATGCAGGTGGTGTGAAGGTGTGAAGTGCAGTATAAGCTGGGTGATGTTATCGTGTGCATCACAGTCAAACACAGTCAGCACACATTCCCCCTTCTTGTCAGAAAGGAAGCACTTCCCTGTCCTGACTTTCTCCTGTGGAAGTGAGGACAAGATGTTGAGTAGTGAGGTTTCGGTTAAAAACCTTTTTTTGCGCCACTCTTATGTTTCCCTTGACCTTCTGAGTCTGACACATGCAACCGTGCACCCTGAACTTTTCACAATAATCCATAAAAGAAAAAAAACATTCACATGTTTGATAATTGCCGCTTTTTGACCACACGTGGTTTTCATCAGTTTCTGCTGATCGTGGGAAGAGAATCAGTCGAACTTCTGTTGTTGCAGAAAGAGTGTGGAAATTCCCAGTATAACAATATTCCGATCCCCATTAAAATCTCTGATTTCATGACAGGTTATGTATTACATTATGTTTAGAGCCGCAGCTAAACACTGTTTTCATTATTGATTAATGTGCAGATTGTTTTCTCAAATAAAAGATTGATCCCTGAGTCTGTAAAAGGCTGTAAATCTAAAGACAGGCTACTTTATTATTCATTAATCCTCAAATACAAGTTAGATTTATGCTCCTGGAGTGCTGTTCTGCTGGTGTTCCAGCGGGGGCACTGTTGTTGTCAGTCCCCTTGTGTGCCTATCGTTGTGAGAACTTGATGGTGTCCTTCAGCGTCAGAATTTAGGCTACACCATTATGTAAATCAGGATTATTTTCATATTGAGGTCACAAGTATCTCTCACGATGATGCTTCATGCAAAGTGGAACCTTTGTTCTCCCTGTGTCTCCTGCTGCCTCCCACAGCCCGTAGGTGTGACTGGTTGCTTGTCTCTGTGTGTCGGCCCGTCCCTCTTTTCAGGTTGGACCCTCAAAGGTTAAACTTAAATGTGGGGCTTTGCTTTATTCCTGCTCTTTTGCAAGTCAAACAAATCATTGCATCATACGACTTAAGCTGCTTCTTCCCCTGAGTGTCTGCTAGAGGCAAAATGGAAATATAGAAATGCTGTCAAAGTACAGTCAGAGTAAAATAAATATACCTGTCCGCTCGGTGCTGTTACTTCTCTCCTCTGAACTGCCGCTGCAGGGGCATTACACATCTCCAAAACATCTCGATTACCCTCTGGCAGCTCACTGTCGGTTTAGGAAGCACTTGAAATGATATTCAGTAGTTTTCTTTGACCAGATTCAGTCAATCATGTTCATTTAACTGTGGGATTCCCCAAATCCTGATGGAGATTAATATCTGAGCCCGACTGTGGATTAGGGTTTGTAACATTACACCCAACGGAGGTTCACTGCCTCGTTTATCTTCATTTAAGACTTTCAGACTATTTTATTCAGTTCTTTAAAAGAGATAATCTGACTCAACTGGGCGTGACATTCACTCCCATTATGGTAAAAGTGTTATACCACACATTTTCTCTTGATACAGGTTGATGCGTGATGAAGACCATGTGTGGTCCAATAACTGGGATCGTGCAACGTGTGGATGCTTTTCAAACCTTTTCATGGATACATGAGTCTGTGGTTCATGCGTCTTTGGCCATGAAAATACCAATAATCATAAATCAATAGTCTGTGTCTCACAGAATCGGCGCCTTGCCCGTCCTCCTCGTCTCAGGCCATTAAACAGGCCTCACGAGACATGAAAGCGACTCGTGGTACCTCTCTGAGGAATGGAAGGAAGGCACTGCAATTTGATTCCTGTGGGTGATCATGTTGTCATGTGGACGATCAATTAGAAACATGACAACATGAGCTGTTAGTCAGACTGATCGTCATACTGCTGTTGGTTTGCTACCGGGCACAGAAACGTGTGAAAATAATATGTTGTAAATCTGTGATTCCAAGTGAGATACATATCTGAACTGCGATTGTTATTTTCTGATTTATTTGTGACTTTCTTCTTGATAACACGACATCATGGTGGAGGATAATTTTCGGGAAAACAATAGAAGCTTTAGATATCGTGGAAAATGTGTGTGTATGTTTCTCTGACCAGACTTTCATTCAACTTGAGCTGTGACCTTTAAACGAATAGCTTAAAAAGTTAAAAATCTGGATCTACACCCCCCCCCCCCAAGTAATACTCACACCCTGTTTGTTGCACATCTGCTCACACACGTGGGTAAAAACAATACCTCCGGCCATGCCAGCGAGTGGGGTAATAAAGCGGAATGATCTTTTTTGTGGTGCTGCAGTATTCAAAGATTTTAATACTACTCATGTTCTTTTGAAGTGTCAATCTGTCGAGACTTGTAAACTTTCTAAGCTGCGGGATCTGTGTATTTATTGGTGGCTGCTGCTGAGTCAACCCCCCCCCGGCTGTAGTTATGTTTTCATCTGTGTTTGATTTTTAGCAGGATCACACAAAAACTACTCACCCATGAAACACTATAGAGGGGGGGTGGGGCACGACCTTAGAAAGAACCCATTACATTTTGGTGTGGATCCAGGATGTTTTTTTTCAATTTCTTTTACATACAACTTTTCTATCCAGGTTGTCTCACCTGAGATGAGTGTTGGATTAAATGAGCTCAGACTGAGGAGCTCCGACGATTTTGCACCTGTAATAAATATGTGATTATTGCACGATGCCCATTTTGTCCAATGCATTCCCCTTCAATAGGAGACTTATCTAAAGCAATAACATTCAAATGCACAGAGACATGGTTGTAAGAGGTACTACCGTGAACTACACATGCATTTATAAACAGGTTTATATTTGTAAGTGCTTCCCTTGGGCTGTATCCTGCAGGTTCCTCCCTCACCTCTGAGTCAAAAATGCAAATCGAAGGAGATGGTTGTTGAGTCATTGATATTTAGTTTGCATCAAACTTTTAGTCTGTAAAATCGTAGATTTCCACTCATAAACAATAAAGATGTGACAATCAAACACAAGCTGATTTTGAAGTTACTGATTTGCCCCAGACAACTGTGCCGACAGTGTGTCAATAGTATGAAAGTGGAATGGGTGAATGCGACTAGTGTGAAGTGCTTTGGGTGGTCGATGGTTATATAAAGACAGCCCATTTACACACACACACACACACACACACACACACACACACACACACACACACACACACACACACACACACACACACACACGCACACACACACACACACACATAAAGGACGGAAGATCAAGGACAGACAACACGAACGAGGCTGTGGAGCAGCAGCAGGAAGACACAAGGAAAATATGGACATATTTATTTAATACTGCAAATTCCTCTGTGACTAGTGGAGGAAACCTGGTGGCAGATGGTGCAGTTGGCATTATGCACGTCCTCGCTCATGCACCCCAGCCTTTGATAATAATTCTTTAATAATTTTAATAATCATAATCACCCTTTCCCTGCTGTATCTCTGTAAGCCACAGTTCTGTTTTTGTTTCGCTGGCGTACTAAGCTCATCTGATTCACTAAGCGTGTCTTTAGTGGTTCTAATGGCTCCTGGATTTGTTTTAAGATAAGAAGAGCAAACGCGTGGTTTGCGTCCTCCCCCAAAATCACCAGCTAACCTCTTGGATCAAAACACAAAACAGCACGAGTATGAATTAGTTAGACTGAGGGCACCGTGAAAACCAAGAACGCATCAAGAGCAGTAAACAACAGGGTGCATGAGGACGGGACATGATTATTAGAAGAATGGCTGAAATTATATTTATAAAAACATTATGCAGCCTGGAATGTGGTAGGTTTCAGGCTACCAGCCCATTGTCCAGGTCAAACGGGGACAAATATGTAATGAAGTAGCCTCGTAACACATCAAAATATGATTTGGATAATTTTATCTGGTTAAATGTTAAACCTATTCTCAACGCTCACAAGGCCTCATTCAAAGTCTATAACTGCAACGAAGCAGTTTGGATGAAAGAAACAAACGCACGACAACAAAACATCTGATTCCCGTGATACCTGTTTGTTTTACCCACGGGTTAAACAGTGGTGGAGATTCCCAGAGCACAACCACACCAGCTAGTGGAAAGAAATACTTCATAAGTATAGGTCCTTTTAATGCACAAACCAGAAGGTGACTAGAGGTTTAACATTTTACTGGAGGACGAGACCTTGCTGTGACACCATGTTATTTCCAGGTGTTAGTTACAGGAATGTAAAAAACCAAACCACCTTTAAATTAGTGTAGTTTACTTGCTGGAGAGATGAAAGCTTGTAGCTAAAGCCGATATCTTCCTTCAGCCAGCACAAGCTGTACCTGGAGGTTACCAGCAGGGCCCCGTCCGCCGACCTCAGTGGTCAAGAGGGCACATACCAGGTCAATAAACTTGAGGCCTCTTAAGTGAGCAGTAAACATTTCACATGGAATGAGGCCATACTACTAATCCTGTCCGCGCTACATTCCACTGGGGAGACGATCTCCAGATACTTCTCCAGTTCCTCTTTACAAGGAGGTTATGTTTTCACCCCTGTCCGTTCGTTTGTTGCTTTGTTTGTTTGTAAGCAAGGTCACACAAAAACAACCCAACAGATTCCTACGAAACTCGGTGGAAGGATGTGTTTTGGGTCAGGGAAGACCTTTTCTTTAATTCACTTCCCTAAACATAATAACAGTAATAATAATAATAATGAGGATAACTTTATTTGTATATTCCCAAAACAAATGAATAAAAAATAAAAGATAAGTGGATGTTTGGGACATTTAAATTCAAATTTTAACTGCCAAATCATAACATATTAAGGTAGAGACCTTGAAACATGATAGAGAAACTCAACAGTTCCCACAATGAGCAGCACTTGGACCATTTGTGTTGATTTCTCATGAACTAATTCATGGATCTTGAAGATAAAAATCGGACGTGTTTAGGGGATGGATAGTTATGAGTGTGTGGTGTGTGTGCAGGTCCAAATAGAAATCTGTATTCTCTACTGCCTTGTCACGTCTTTTCTTTTCTTTTTGTCGTCGCAGGACCTCTTGCCTCACACGGGAATCCTGCCATTCTCATCTGCCACGTTCATCTCCAGTCTGCGCACTTTGTTGTTTCTGCGACACAACCTGGTCTTGTTCTACATCACAGACCTGTTCTCTATATCCATCTATACGCTCCAGCTGTGTGTCTGGGTTTAGGTGATTTAATGGGCTCGCTCCACTCGATCTGGATGTTTTTGTCTGTCACCAGTCCTGCAAAGAGGTGTTGACCTCAACCATGAACCTCTTTCGTTTTATTTATCCCCTCATTGTCCCCATTTACTCTTGTTGCAGTCATAATTTCCTCACATGTTTCACCGTCATGCTCGGTCTTCCATGCAATGTCTTGCATTTTCTATTTTTCTTTTATGTCTAATTTTTTTTCACCAAATTGTTTTCTTTTCCACACTTGTTGCCCGAAGGCTGCGCATTTGTTCTTGTTTTGTCACCACAAAACTTGCAGCAGATCTTGTTGTGTTTGTCTTGAACTTTCACCACCATCAGTCCTTCCTGTTCGCCCGTGACATCTCTCTCAGTCCTGGTCAGATTCTCTTCCCTGACTAATTCCTCCCTCGTAGCAGAGTTGTTTGTGTTATATGCAAATCAACAAGTCTCTAATTTCTCCAAAATCACAAATGCTGACCAACACTCTCAGGTCTGTCACAATGTTTTCATCTCATTCTTGATTCCACACGAAATATCTGTACCTCTTGATTTACTTTTGGTTTACAGCGTTCATCATCACAGTCCAGTGGTTCCACAAGACAACATAAACTAGGAACATAAGTCCTATTGGTTTAACTGGTTGATCTACAGCCTCCATGATCCTCTGGCTATAAAGTACGCTGACAAAGTGAAATAAAGGGAGGAGAGAACTCAGGATTCCTAAATTCTGACTGTGAAGTTTTCTACCCCTTGTGTCAGCAGAACCCCCTTGAACTAAAAACTCAACTTCAGTGTTTCTACCTACAATAACTTTTTCTTTATTGCTAGAAGTAAAACTGTCAATATCTAATTCATTACCGACTGATAAATATACAGGAGGATTATTTACCTCATGCCAAATACTGAAAACGGTGAAATTGTATTTTTGGACTCGTCTATAATCAATTTTCTTTGTTCAAATTGCAATTTTATGGAACTTTACCTGGAATAAGTATTTTCAAATTCTCTAGAATATCAGGATCAAAGCTTTACCGCCCCTGGAGAAAAACATGAAAACTTGTAAGTCAGACTCCTGAGCGATGATTGATTTCAAGAAACCCGTCAGCTTATTGCAGTCGGACTTCTGTGTACATGCATTTGTTTCAGATGTTCCCGCATTAAAACACAGCACTGCACAACGACAATAATTACTAATCACAGTTAAATACCACAGACAGAAGCACATGTAGAGTAATTGAACTAAAATGAAGTAACACCTGCTCCTTCACGTTCAATCTTCATAAACTGATCAGAATGAGAAAATACACTGACGGCTGGTGGCAACATGTTCAGCTATTCCCCTTGGACTTGTGTGTGAAAATCTGAACAATAAGCAAAACATATTTTTTACAGTTTTAATGGAATCAAGAAATGGAAACGAAGCTTGTCCGGTTCCCGAGGGAAGGTTATTCCACCGTCAGAGGAGCCCCACCACCCTCTCGTCTCAAGCTGTCCCCCTTGGGACCGGGAGCAACAGCTGGTCTGCAGATCTGCGAGTACGAACAGGGATGGACGTGTTGGAAAAGGTCGTTAATGGTAGATGGGGCAAGGCTGCTCTGTGATTTCAAAAGCAGCAGTACGTTTTTAAAATCTATTTTCAAAAAATTTTTTTCAAAATAGATGTGGTCATAACATGTGGTCATAAAAGCACTTGCAGTGGTATTTTGTACATATGGAATTCCAGTAAAATAATATGGGTCTTTAACATCTTGACAACCGGAGATAAATGACAAGCTTCACCGTTGGGGAGGTCAAGTCGTCCATCTTTCTATATTGTCTGTAGTCAAATGGGTTAATAGCCTCTCAGGTGAGCGATCGGAGGCGCCGGCGGGACACTAAGAAAGACAGCTGCATCATCAGGAACATGCATGTTCATAGTATGTAGATTGACAGGATCCAGGCCATATGTAAGAATTAGATTCAGAGTATGTATGAGATTGACAAAAGAAAAGTGATGTAATGGCCCCAAATTTAAAGGTTGACGTATATTTTTCAATCTGCCCCCCGTCCAGATAACAAAGGACTATTCCAAAATGTATGTGCAATGGGATAAACCACGACGAAAGAAGAATTGGCATCTGACCGAGTCTCAAACAGAAACTTAAGAAATTGAAGTCACAAGTGGAAATAGAATCCTTGACCATAAAGGTTTTATTGGTGATTGACCTCGAACCTCCACAGGTGGCCACTTTCAAAAGATTTACTGAAGAGGACCGGCTGTTGAAATCAAGTCAGACGGGGCTAACGGTCCATATTTCATATATAGTTGGTGAGGAGGTACCGCGGGTCGCCCACTAATCCGAGGGTCAGTGGTTTGATTCCTGGCTCCATATTTCTCCAGAGGGATCCTTGACTGAGAACGTAGTAGTGTGAAGCGCTGTGTGAATCCATTTAGCATTGTAACAAGCCAGAATGAGAAAGATTACCAGCTGCGGGGTTCAAACATAAACCAAAAAGGGTTGGAGGGAAAACGGAGAGAAGTGGTGCAGCTGGGACTCGGACCCGGAAGACACCAATCACTTGTCGTGCAGCTCAGGGTTATAGATGGTCTGCAGAGGCTGCACCAGAGATAAAGGGACAACTGACAGCTCGTCGTGGTTCAGACGCACAGAGTGTGTCAGGGTGCCGCCCCGCACTTCATCTTTTGTGGTTTCACGTTCGTGGTCGTGACGAAAAATGCAGTCGTCCACTTGTGGGTTCAATGTGTTTTTCATTTCGGTTTGGCCCATCTGCGGCAACATTGTTTTGTCACTTTTAAAAAATGCATTGTCCTCACATCCTCAAGAGACATTGGTTTCACACTTCACACTCAGGCTGAAGTTGAGCTGGTGAGTGGGGCCCACTCATGGTTTGTGTGCAAAAGCAAATCGAGTGAGTAGTTCAGGTTCTACTTGCAAATTAAATTCCCTTCTCAGAGCAAGAAGCCTGTGTCCAGATCTGACTTCTGAAATCCTCCTGTGTTTCCTCCCACAGCCCAAAGACATGCACACTAATCTGCCCGTTACCTGAACCCATTTACTTATTTGTGATATCGTGACGACCCGTCGTGCATGTTTCTCTTCCTGCTGAGCGCTCGCTGTGGTGGAGCCCAGCTGTGCATCCATGCAGATGAATGGTGGAGGATACATTTTAGAAATTGACAGCCAGACAGAAGTTATTGTTGTGAGCTGTTCACAGGATTGATGGGGTTGTCTGAGGACACACTGTCGACCATAGAGCTGGATTCTTCGAAGTTGAAGTCCTTGTCTTCACCTCAGTCTTTGCCAGAAGCATGAGAAGACTTGTGGAAGCATGAGGAGATTTTACACAAATGCAGACTCGAGACGATTGCTGTTGTGTAGATGGACGCACGATGTGTGTAGTCTGCTTGACATGTTTTAGAGGTTGTAAAGTATATTGTGTATATATATATATATATATTTAAAATTGAATGAGTTAATGCAGAAAAAATGGTCACATTTATCACGGGTACTAAGGTTTCAGTTTGTGGACTGAGAAAAACCAAGAGCAGAGAGCAGTGATGTTTGTGTGGTTATAAATCACTCAGTGTCTCAGTTATCTGTTTGTGGAGTCTCCCGGAACGAGCCCGTCCTCGCAGGCTCCGTCCTCTCACCTTCGACAGACTCAATAGGGTTATAACCCTGGAAAAGGAGTCATTACTCTCCATTTGTTCGTATTCCTCCACTGCAGCACACACCACCAAATACATGAGTGCACCGGAGAGCTAAAAGACAAATGACAGCACAGATGGAGAAAAATAACCTCATTCTAATAGTTTTCTGTGTGTTTCTCTGAATTATAGAACAGTTTACCTCCAGCTTTTAGGCTACGCTCCGTTCAATTTCCTGCAGTGGGTAAAGTGGATGTGGAATTGTGTGGTTAAAATGGTGTGTGTATTGATCAGCCTATTAATAGAGGAATATTTTTGGTGAACATGGACCCTGATCTTTTTAGAAAAAGTTGACCCCATGCTCAGGCCTCAGCTCTTCGGTGGAGGCGGCCTCTAAAGCTCACACATGAACTGCAGAGGTGCATATCGTCACTTCCTGCCTCAGTCTGCTCAGCCTGATACATGCAGAGGATTTGATGCTGTTGTGAACGCATCTGTGCAGAGAACCTCCCGCTGCGTTGTGCGTGTGTGAAAGACAAACTCTGGGTAAACTCTGTAGCCAATTCTCTGGATTTCACCCAGGGGAAGAGCAAATACTTCCACGACAGCCACGTGTCCAGCTTTTGCTGTTGGTTCGTTCAGCCCAAGAGAAACACGCAGTCGTCTCTCAGGGACTCAAGACGTAGTGTGAAGGTCAGTGTGTAGGTTTTAAGTTAAATTACATACGAGTGTTCTCAGCACGATAAACTTTAAGTATCAGAGGCAAAAGCCTTGACCTGATATTATAGTGTAATAATTTACTGTTGTTGTTGTGCTACTTTTAACTACTTAATGTATCAGTGGTCTCAGAGCGGGCAGCTCCTTTACCACCAACACTCAAACAGGGCCGGAGGCACAGGTGCGTCCCACTAATTTTTTTCAGAGAAAAGCTACCTGAGGAATGTTGCCACTTGGGTACTGACAGGAGCTAAAACCCCTGAAGGGTCAATCAGGCTTTTCACTGTAGAGACACTTACTTTTCCTACTAAATGAGGCGCAGATCAAGTCAGCAGGGGATCTCTGCTTTTATATAAGTACGTTGCGGAATCGTAAATACACTCTTTGCATATTGGAAGTCAGTTAAGTAGATATGATAGAAGTTTTAGAGTTGTGAGTTATCATTCAGAAGCATTGTGGATGGTTTGCAGTAGTTTCCAGACTGATGGAATGGGATTAGGGCCACCGATCGCAGGCTACCGCTCACAAGTCGTTAAATGAATCCATTCATATTTGTCTATATTTCCTTACACTTATGATACTTATTATTACTTATTGCTGCCTATTTTTGACTTGCTCCTGTAATATTCCACATTTTCCCATTGAGGGGCTAATAATGGATTATCTTATCTTAAATTATCTTATTTTATCTATCTGTTTTATCTGAAAACAGTTTGACCAACGAATCACTCCCAGTTGTGTGTGTGTGTGTGTGTGTGTGTGTGTGTGTGGCTCAAACAGATTCAACAGACTGAAACACTACAAAAATCATGCCACTATTGCCAAGAACACTTATAAAATAAAAAAATCAGTGCAAATTACTCCATTCAGTCTCTCTTTCACACAGACTGAAACACAAACACACATGCAGACACAGTTACAAGCATTCGCACGTGTAGCGACATGTGCCTGCACGCAGGATCAGATGCAGGAACACATTTTATGGAGCATTTACAGCCTCTCTGAAATTTGCACATGTGCAGTTCTTTGACAGCCAGCACAGACTCATACACACATCCATCATCATTTACAACCAAACTAGCTGAGATGACTCAATTCATATTGTCCCACTGCTAAATCAAGGGGCAGTCGTTTCCTCGTAATATACGGTACGAGTAATGTAACGTGAGTAAAACAATTATAACGAGCTGCTCCTCTGCATCAATGGTCTGGATATAGTGGAATTCAATGCAGGTAAAAAGAAGCAGCTGTGAATAAAAAACAAAACAAAGACTTTTCTTGGATATTGAGCTTTTGCATACTTCATCTGAGAGTCATTTTCTGTGCTCTACTCGAAGGATGACTTCCAGATGGAGCAGCGGCTCTTCCACCCTCTTACCTGGGAGTTAAAAGGCTGTCAGCAGAGTGTCGGTATCACACAACACACAGACGCATGCAAGGACACATATGGTTGTTCTTATAGAAGATGGAGCGGTCGGAGGTGGTTTTACGACCAATTGTGTTAAAAATATGAAATTCTCACTGCTGTTGTGTTGTTGAATGTGACAATACTTCAGTTATTACCTCAGCGAGAGAGGGTTTGCTTTTGTCTGCGTGTGTTTCGTTAGCAGGTCTATGAAAAAATCCACCTGAGGGGTTACCATGAAACTTGGAAGAAGGTGTGGTGTGGGTCAGAGAAGAGCCCATTGAAATTTGGTGTGGATCCAGATTTTTGTCACTTTTGTTACTATGCAAGATTTTATTTATTTTTTAATGTTTACGTTGATTTCTCAGAGAATACTTCATGGATCTTTATGGATTTACTTGCTAGGAATGATTTAGTGCAATTTGGTGCAGATCCAAGTAGAAATCTGAAGGGAATTTAAATGTGGTTTCATAAGAGGAGTGTTGCCAGTTCCAGTTATCAAAACATGAGGTTTTCCTTAAATTGAAAGTGAACACTGCTTATGTAGAAATTGGTAAAAGTGGTAATCTACTCTATTAAATTTAGATGTGGTTTTCATGGGCCCTGGCGGAGGACTGTGTTCTCTGAGCGCCCTTCTACTTTGGGATACAGTGGAAGAATAGATTATTATTATAATATATCAAGAATAATAATAATAATAATAATGAATCTGATCTTATAGTGTAGCAGATTTAACATACTCACAGTGCATGAGGGTTTGGATAAAGTGGCAGCTACAGTTTTAGCTCCGGGGGAAGTTCTTCCACTCGAGCTCTAAGGTTTCCAAATAATTCATGCTGTGCTGCAACAACTTTGCAAAACAAGCGAGATCTCCGGAGTTGTGTGGTCAGTGTGTAAAAGTGGTTTCTTATTCAATTATTTGTCAAATGTTTTGTTTTTGCATTGGGTTCAGGAAAAATGTTTTAACCTGAAAATGTGTTAAATGGCAAGACAAGCATGTTCATGTGAGGTGAGATGCAAATCCCTTTTATTGCATTCTTAAAATAATAGTAATAGTAATAGTATTCCCACGATCCAAAGAGCTCTTCTTTTCGTTCAGGGCCGATCGTCTTTCTCGGAGCAGTTTATGATTCTAATTCAGTCGTAAACTGTAAATGTCTCAGCTTGTGAGAAGCAATGATATTTATGAGAAATGTAAAGCTTCAGTTTAAAGGGAAGCCATCACTCGTTGTTTCCTCACATGTATTTTCCTGCTGCAAAATTACATGATATTAATGTAAGATTTACATAAAATGTCAGGATCTTGGTTTTCATTTTTATTACGAACAAAACTACTTTGATCTTTCTTCTTCCATTGTATGCAAAAGTGTAGAGCACCTCAGGGAATTTTCAAAGGAAGGTTCCTCGGGCAAGATGCCGTAACCCAAGTTGCCCCGGACGGATGTGCGTTCATGACCTCCTGACTTTATCCAGAGGGGCTTGTGTGAGAAGTCAGTGTTTCCTGCCAGCCTCCTAGTTAAACCTCCAGAGAGTGTCCAAGTGGGCGTGTTGATGATGTTTCCTAACATGCGACTGATTTCGAAAGCTGTTGGTAAAAAGGCCCGATGCCGGTGCTGATGTCCGGTAAACAAAATAACAAAACGACTTCTGCAGCAGAGTTTCTACATCATGTCCGGGCTCCTGCTGCGCTGACCACCCTCCACCCCTCACCCTCACCTCAACTGTTCACCCTGGTCGAACTGTGGGTAATGCAGGCTCCGGGCTTTGTGTAGAAACGGGACTCCATGACACATAATAGTGTCAACGTGTCCCCATCAGTTCAGTTGAGAGCAGGCTTTGTTTCCAACATCTGCTTTAATTCATTTTTTTTAAACTTGTTTTGGTGAGAAAGTTTCCCTGACATGCTTTTATTGCAGAGATGCCAGTCATCATCGAAACCTTGTCTTACTTATACAGTTACTGAAAGATGAAGACAACTAATGAGTGAAACTCTAATTTGATTATCTTCAAAGTCAATCACAGGCTCTTGGTAGCTGTCACAATAAGTTTCTCTGACTGTTTTTATTTTTTTTACTCAACCCTCTTCATCGGAGACCTGGTTACACTGAAGCTTTCTATTCAAAAACAACATCTGATGCTGTGAACCTGTAGTTTTCCTGGAATGTGAAACAATCCCAAAACACATTTCTGTCAGATTCATAGAACTTTTTATGACTCTATCGTATCATCATGTCCAGAGGGATTATAACTGTTTGTAATGATCAGTAAATTATGTAAATGACGCTTGATTTGGGACTGTAGTTCAAATTCAGAGCTTTCTGACTCTATCCTTGGCTTAATATTCAATTCAGATTGTGGAATTGACTAACTAACAAAATGTTGATTGGGGTTTTTATATTTCAGGATTTTCAAATGTTTCGTTATTCCATCTTAACCTGCAAGAGTTTCTAGAGAAGCTAGTGAAACGTGCTCTGCAATAAATTCATGACAAGTTTAAGCTAGTTATTAGCGTCTCGCATGCAGCACGCTTTCATGCGCACCCCAGTAAAAAGACAATAAAACGTTAATGGAGATTTTTATGGCCCGCTGCCTGTGTGGCGGTGCTGAAGGCCAGCTCAAATATGAACCAGAGAGAAAATCTGTCAGACCGCCAGGAGCTACGTCAGTCACTGATGATGAAGACTGAGGTGTTAAAAGTCCGCTGTCAGAGGGTAATTGTGCGAGAGGAATGAGAGCGAGAGGGAAACCAACGCGCTACAGTAACTTCAGCCGACTGTTAGCCACTGGGAATTGTGCTGCAGACAGATGTCCAACCAGAGAAACCTTGTGCTGAGAATCGAAAAGCTGTTTTATTGTCAGGTGACTTTGGGATGACGAGAGAATCGCAGTTCAAATCCATTCACTCCAATGTTGTTTCGTGTGGCGCCGAGTGGGAGCACTCAACAAAATGTGACGGATTACTGCAGGGCGAAAGGTGGAGCAGTGGGGTGGGGGGGGAGTGAATATGAATCCCACAAATGAGTTAATACTGACGGCAGTAAAGTGATGAAGAAGAAGCCACGTAGAAGTAGTGTACCTGATTGAAGTAATGAAACAATACCCCATCTGTCTGTGATAGACTGACACAAAAGTAGTACGATTCAAAACAATGACTCGCTAGCCTGATTATCTCGAAGCTTTCTGCAAATCTGACCCCTGTGTGTGTTTTACTGGAGCGTTTTACCAGATAGGATTAAGGCTTAAGGACAGTGAGTCCGTGTAAATGAAACAAAGGTCAAGAGAAAGCCGAGAGCATCGGTCACTTGTAGAAATGTGTAGAACAAGCTGTTGACGTGTGTGGTTTCCTACTGACTGTGGGGATTCCCTGAAGTCACCACGAGGTCAACGTGCTATTGAGTACACGTCAGTGGCGTAACTGACCCAGAAGGGCTCAAAGAGGAAGTGCTGAAGTTAGACTTCAAGTCTTGTCTCTCGCTGTGAATGATTATTATCAAAGCGCTGTTTTTAACCAACAGAAATCGTGGTGTGGAGCATTGGTATTGGGCTGTTTTTAATAGCGTCAAATAACTACTTAAAACCAAACTTATCAGAAATATAAACCCTTGAACATACATCAGTGTGATAAGGACTTCCTCAAAAGACAGAAACAATCTTTGAGTAAATGTATTTAACGTTTTGTACTTTGCTCCATGTCCCGTCCACTTTCACGGAGGAGGCAGCCAGTTTGTGACCTGTACTGTTGCCAGCCACCAGGGGGCACTTGTGGGGAGCTGTCATGTCGTTCCGTCTTTATATATGGTCTACGCTTGAAGCTGTTAAACCAATGTAATCATCCTGTCCATCTCATAGGAATCACGCCACAACACAAGCATAGAAACACCCTGTGCACCTACACACGTGTTACACACAACACTGATTTACTGAGACAGGCCAAACAAGTCAAGTAACCCCGTGTCTCTATGTGTTGTAGCCAGACTATAAAACAAACACAGACCCAGTCCGTATGTAGACTGTGAGCATATACTCTGAGTCCTGGCACGTGCACGGCAGTTTTACACTTTGCTGAAAAATGAAAGTTCACCTGGTGATCTGTTGCTCTTGTCTCCGTAGGCCTGTGTCTGCTTGAACCTGTTCTGACGGCCCTGACGCCAGCCAGCATGTGCACGCCCTTAAAGACGCTCAACGACAGCCTCAGCCACAGGCGACGGTACATGGTGAGAGAATGATGACAGGATTGTAAGAATATGTCCGAGAAGGCATTGTCAGCTCAGCAAGTGCCCCCAGGTGTGGGAAAGTGAGTGGCCTGTTGTCACGACCTCTGACTCTGCTGTCGTACGCCACCTGCCTGGGAGATAACCCCCAGACTTTTCCAGACCCACCTCCTCACCTGGGGCACGTTCAGCCAGACATAAGCAAACTGTTTAAATGGTTCTGTTTAAAGGGAAATGATGGTGATTGAGAAAAAAGAGACGGCACCTGTAACCTCATTAAACAATTGTGTTTCATTATGAAGGTTGAATCTTTAGTCTTGATCGGGTTACAGCTGTGTCACACCCACCTCACCAGAGAAAACATACCTCAAAGAACAAGCGACCATTAAACACTGTGCACCTTTTTGAAATTTCCTGTTTTCCATTTCACAAACTCTCAAACTTGACCTGTTTTTCATTTTCCAAAACGTTGCCGTGGTATTTATCCCTCAGTCAGTTTCCATATTGTCTTCTCTTGTGCTCCTCATGTCTGTGTCTGTCCACCTGTCTGTCCATCCATCTCTCCAAGCATCCATAGCTTCACCTCTGAAGTTCCTGTGTTGCACAAGCTTGTCCGTGTGTCTGCGCTGCTTTTTTTTTTTAACAGCAACATCTTGCACTCCAAAAACACACTTTAATATATTAATCTGTGTTTGGTATTGGCATCTCTTTGAAGGTATTGACCCTAAAGCCAAGTGGACAATAGAAAACAAAAATAATAACAATGGTTACAACAAGAAGAGACTTTACGACATAAATTGAAACATTGTTTTTCATTTCAATTGGATTTAAAGGAGGATTCGATCATTTATAAGATTGCACGAAGATATGTTTAAAAAAAGAAGCATCATCAAAATAGAAGAAACAAAAGATGAGAGATCCTGACGCCTGTTGACGGGACAGGGCCACTTCAGGGGCCAATCAGATTGCAGCTGGGGCCAGTGCCCCCTTGGCCCCCACCCCTAGATACGCCCCTGTCTAACTCATTCCCAAATTTGTGTCACTGTCAAAATCACTTCCTAGTGACATAAATTAAAATATATCTGCCTGGTTAAAGTTTTCAAAACTCAACTATCCGGGGGTTTTCATATTTGCGGTTTTCAAACTCTGATAACATCAATAAAACCTCAGTTGGGTCGTCAGTCTTGATAAAGTATGAATACGTTCCTTGTCAAGTAAATTAAACTGCTTTCAGCAATAATAATCAAACATCGTGTGTATACAAATAAAAAATACTGTAATAAAACTAAGATTATTAACTTCAAGTTTTCCTTCCCCACACGAGGACACAATGGCGGCCTTGTGTCTTATGAACTTGAAAGTGTTTGTTTTATGTTCCAACTAATTTGAAAACATTAATGGATTTTTAAAGTGTGCAAATTGATCATTTGATGAATAAAACATTAATGGATTTGTAATTTCTCTCTCCCTTCTTTTTAACTGTGTTACAGAAGCACAACTTCCCCATCAACTACACCATCAGGGTTCATCAGAAGGAAATCTTCAAACTGTCAAACATCCGCAGAATGGTAAAAATGATGACAAGCTTTTACTCTTTGAGTCTTGATTTATTGACTCTCTTCCATTTCCTGCCTAAATCCAGACTTGAAGCCTTTGGCTTTATTCCACCATTAATCTGGAGATCTGGAGACATCAGACCATTAAACCTCCAACTGAACCTGAGCCGTTAATAATTTCACATTATACATCCTCTCCTCTCCTCTCCTCTCCTCTCGTCTCGTCTCCTCTCCTCTCCTCTCCTCTCGTCTCCTCTCGTCTCCTCTCCTCTCCTCTCCTCTCCTCTCCTCTCGTCTCCGTCTCCTCTCCTCTCCTCTCCTCTCCTCTCCTCTCCTCTCCTCATTAGAAGTTGCAGGTGGAGGGATTGGATGAGCTGGTTCTCCAGAGGCTGTGGTTCCAGGTCAACCAAGGAGTGTTAAAAAAGGTACGGAAAAAAGTTTTTCCTTTGAGATAAGGATCACTTCAAAATACCAAGTACAAAGACAGTGTCTCTCTGTCGTCATTCAAAACCAATATGAGACGCTAAGAGACACATTAGCAGCTTGCAACACTCATTTAGCTTTGAATGTCAGAAGTGCATGGGATGGAAAAACAGAGATGGAAAAATGTAATTGAAGTTGATTGAGGGTCATAAAATACAAACAGCCGGATGATGTCCATTCACCGTGCAGCACAAATCAGGGGCTGTTCACTTAGAACAAGCTTTCCAGTGAGTGTGTGTTCTACTTAAGACACAACAGTTTTAATATGTTTGACCAATATGTATTTTTGGCTAACAATATTAAGGAATAGAAAATCCCAATGCTGATATATTGGCTGATACATGAAATAAAAAGTTGGCAGTGACTCCTAAGATGTCGTTATCAAATACTTATGACAAATTAGTTGTAGATAAACAAGAATACCCAAATACAACCAATTATATAGAACTTGAATTAAGTAAATGAAATTTGTTTCTATAAAATGTAAACTCTTATCATTTTATATATCTTTTCTGCACAGGATCTGTTTATCCTGTAAAATATAACTTATCTGAGATCCCAAAATCCCAAGATCTACAACCAAGTGATAAATTGTTGGACTCTACAATATATTGCACTTGTTAATGTGAATTTATTGTATTACAAACAGGTAAAACTTTGTAACCAACTAGTCGTGTAAATTCAGTTTCTTTAATTGGCTTAATTAGAAGAATCGGTGCATGTTGAGCCCACTTCCCTCTTAAGTGGAAACGCAGAGTGTCAGTTACCGTTGGGACATATTTAGTCGGTTAAATGCAGAACACAGCATCTCATGAGAGAACTGAATTCCGTCTACAGTAAATCTGCTCGGGCATCAAAGTCCTGACATGTGAAGTATTAATGACCCGGTTCCTGTCATAAAATGCTGCGGTTCCTTTTATTACAACTCGGCCAATAGAATTACGCCGCTCACTAAAGCGCTTTTTGTTTTTACAGTTTGGTCGAAATGCTCCTCAATCTTTTCTATCGCCACGAAGCTACGTGCACAGAAAGAGAGAGGGAGGAGCTGATGTTAAATTCAGTCATTCCAGGTCAAACTAAATAGAACTTGTAACTTATATCAACCAAAACAGAGAAAGAATATTTGACATGTTATTAATAATTTTCACATCTTAAAATGTCACAATATCAGCATCACAAAATGTTACATATAGATTTTTGTTGAAGTACCTGATTTGAACCTTGGTTTTACTTTGAACTATTCTTTTGTTCCATATGTCGTATTGATAGGTGCTTGCGTCTGCTAATGTGATTCTAATGTTTGGTTTGGCTTTTATTCTTCATGGTTTTATTCATGATGTATTGTAAGGTGTGTTTAGAATGTTTTGATATGAGATAGATTTGATTTGAGATAGAATGATTTTTAATACAAATTATTTGATGAAAGAAAAGACACTTAAACAACGTGCAACACCCTCCTCACCCGCTTTTTGCCTTCAGGTCAAAACTGAACTAGCAAGTGCCACTCACTTAAGCTGCTGAGAAACCTAATGAGGCGTGTCCCCCCCCCCACAGCTCTCTGTTGAGCCCTCTTTAACCTCGGGGGCCCAAGCCTCTGTAATCTAACCCTAACCCTGCATTAAGGAGGCACTGATTGCAAATAACCCCCAGTTATTCAAAATGGCAACACCCTCAAACCACAGTTGATGCTCACTTAACCTAATACTGACTCGTTTAGAGCTAAGTGAGTCTCATGGTTCTTCGCAGTCGGTTGCAACACACCAGGCTCTGTGGACAGTAATGCACTTAGAGGCCGACCACCAACTTAATGAAATCAACCCCCAATAAGCTAAAAATATCAACTTCATTACATGTTGGATCCAGCAGGAATTCCAAGATCCAAGATCCAAGATTCAAGATTCAAGATTCAAGACTTTATTGTCATGTGCACAACAATTAAATTTAGCAGTCGCTGGCAATGAAAGGCTTTGGTCACAGGCTCTCTCCTAGCAATGCTTGAAATATTACACAAGCAAAAAATTTAAATAAATATAGAATTTAATATAAAAAATAAATAAAATAAAAAAAGATATATATATATATATTTAAATACACCTACACCTGGGTGATTGGTGTCCTTAATGATCCGGTTGGCTTTCTTCCTGCACCGCTGGGTGAGTCCTCCCTGGATCGTAAGCTCCATCTGGTGATGTGCCCCGAGCAGACTTCACCACCTCTTTACGGTTCAGGGCGGTGCAGCTGCCGTACCAGGCGGTGATGCAGCCAGTCAGGATACTCTGTATGGTGCACCTGTAGAAGTTGCAGAGAATCCTGGAATCCATGTTGAGCCTCCGCAGCCTGCGGAGGAAGAAGAGCCGCTGTCTGGCCGTCTTGGGTGGTTATGGAGTCTGTGTGGTGGGTCCAGGTCAGGTCACCACTGATGTGACTCTCTCCACCTCCAGGTTCTGACCTGGACTCACCACACAGACTCCATCAGGAAGCGACCAGACAGCAGCTCCAAAGAGAACAACGTTATTCATTTTAGGTTATTAATTACTTCCTATTGGTTATTCTATGTGTGAAAATATGGAAAAGCAACTGCACTTAACAAAAATGTTTCTCTGAGCTACGTAACTCTGTTAGCCTGAAGACAAGGCCCACCTTTTACTTACAGCGATGCCCTGCATGCTGCAGATTAGTGTTTGAGGGTCCAGGTCTTTCCCTGTCGTGGGAAACAGCTTCTGTGAGGCTGGTGGTGGGGGGGGGGCCTCTTTTGACCTTGAATGGATTCCACTTCATCAGTTCATCGTAGCATATAGTACAAGATTAACGTTCCTCATAGCTAAACAACACATATTCCAAGTGTGAAGCCCATAAGCTGAATGGTTCTTGAGATGTGCACGTCACATACAGACAGACATTTCTAGAATGATTAGATAGAAGATACTTTAGATTTCTTTATAGTGTCATTCACAAGGTAATGTTGTTATATACTAACCTAAAGACTAATTTAAATTTCAGATCATCCGGGTGATGGCGGAGAGACATCCTTCGCGGCCGTACACTGCAGAGCTGGAACGACGGTTCAGGGATGCTGAGGGAGTCTTTGTGGAGTCGCATCCAGCCGAGGTGAGGCAGAGGTCACGGATCTGCACCACAGCTGTATTCACTTCCTCTGCAAATGAAGCAATTCAATAAGTGAATTAACTTCCCCCAGACTCAGAGGGTCAGATGAGATTTGGCAGCAGATGGATATCACATTGATTCTATTTATCAATACAGGGAATGAATGCCCTCATCATTAGAAGATTAAACGCAGCTATTTATGACCCCAAAAAAAGTTAATTGAAGGTGAATTTAGTAAACACATTGATCATTGAGTGAAATGCGTAAGAGGGATTTTTTGCTGGGTAATGACGACTGGGATGCTGGTTTTTTTACTTCTGTGATTGTGACTCATCTTCACTGCTATTTGATCAAAAAAATCAAATGTTCCGCTGCATTTTTTCAGCATGAATAAGTCTTTTCTGAACTCTGAGTCGTTTCAGGACAGAAGTCGGAGCAATAGAAACTTCAAGGCCAGCTTCTTAACGTCAGACATAGATAATTGAACAAATTAAATTCAGATCCATTTGCTTACAGATGTTTTTATCAGGCATCATCCCCCCATAACTTAGGTTTAAGCAGGGAGTTTGATGTCAGCAGAGACAACCACATCAGACGTTCTACATTTCATCCTAATTTGTCCTTTTCTTGTGGCGTTCCATCGTTATCTCAATTAATTTGGTTAAAAATATACGCAAAGTTGAAGAGGTCAAGGACGTGCATCTCTTCCATTCATCTGAATTGTCTCAGTTTTCCCTCTTCCTGACTCACCTCAGAATCCCGGAGCAACATTTACAAAAAAAGCATTTTATCTTATCCCAATGACAGTAATCGTTCACGTGTGTGTAGGTGTTCCAGAAAGAGCTTCCAGAGACAGTCCAGGACATTTGGGATTGTTTAACAGAGGAGCCTGAACGAGTGCCGAAGTCCAGCTGGAGGTTCTCGTCTCCAAAATCCCTCTTAGACAACTTCTGCCAAACCATGTACTGCCTCTTCAGCGACTGCTTTGCCAGCAGCGGCGCGCAGCAGGACTGTGAGTATAACAGATGAAATGCAGCAGTAACACTGTGGCCTACAGCTAGAAATGTTTAATCCTAATGGGACCGCTATGTAGTAACCGACATTTCAATGCAAATCTAAAACTTGTGGGGACCAAACATGTTGTGAGACTCACACAGGTTGATTTTTTTTTACTCTTCACATTCAAACTGTTGCCGACTGTTGGGTTTCTCTCATACTATTGTAAGGTCACACCCTTGCTATGCAAAGAACCTTGTGACAATGTATGAAATGAAGAAAACAATTTAAAGGTCCAGTGTGTAAGATTTAGGTGAATTTGTTCTATTGGCAGAAACTGAATATTGTTATATTTAGGTGTCAGTTGAGACGTGACTCAAATTGATTTGCCTGCCAGGACAGTACGCACCAATAGGTTTTGTTTCTGAGAGATTTACAAGTGATACTGATATTAATCTGCAGACATACGAAAAACACATTTATCACAGGATTTAAATTCCACACACGCACACGCACACACACACACACACACACACACACACACACACACACACACACACACATTATAGAACTACATGATATCTCTGCCAGTTTTACATCTGGCTCCATGAACGATTTCCAGCACACCACAGAATCATGGGAATGGACCAAATATGTTGTAGAAAGGCACTTTTTACTTTTTACTCGACATTCAGTTATTAAATTTGTCGTACACATAGTTCTGTCCAATGTCTGTGGTGTTAATGTGCGTGAAATCCTGCGTAATGCGTCATTATGAACTGGTTTTGCTAACCATGGCTAGTTCCTGTGCAACTGGAACGCTATCGACTCGGGTAATTCAGGTGTGATGTCATTCCGAGGGCCGAGCGTCTCTCTCCTTCCCGACCTCCTTCAGTTTTAGATCTGGGGTTGAATCCCTCCTCTGAATGGGATCTGTTTTCCCCAGTTTGTGGACATGGGTGGTTCTGAGTCATTGTCATCTCCATGCATGGGTTTCTAATGGGTTTCTCCCTGTGCAACAGCTGGTTCTGCTCATCCCGACATTGTAGTGACACCTTCTCCTCTGACATTTTCATGCTGGATTCTCAGTGCAGCATTGATGCTAAAGCCTTGGATTCCAGAACTGGAGAATTTGATGGCCACTCTCCCAATTCGCGTCATTATGCTTCTTGACTTCTTTGAACTTCATTCTTGATCCCTAATTTCCTGTTAAACTAAACATCACTAACAGCGTATCAAGAAAGATGTTACACAGATGGTTTACAGATGTTGCTATGCACTTATACCAAGGGTAATCCTTTTCTCGATGCAACAGTATGTATGTTAACATCTGGGAAACTACATTCCTTGAAGAAACATCTCTCTTGTGGGTTTTAAGTCCCAGTATAAGAAGTAGCTCACAGTCTTTTGAGCATGGAATTAAATCATCTCTGAAAGATGGTCATGAAGACTTCCCTCTTTTCTTTTCTCCACTTTGGTCATCTTGGGTTTTTCTCATTTGTAACGGTGTCATTGTTCATTGTAGAAAATACAAACTCAAGTCTCAAAAACGATCCCTGAGGATAATCCATCACTCCCTTGTCTGTCTGTGAGTCACAGCGTGTTCCAAAGACACCAGAATCTCAATAACCCCTTTGACTCGAGGCAAACAAACACATTTATGGCCAAAGTTAACAATCTTGGCCTCTTTGGATTAGGGACAAAATGGAGAATTCTGAAATACAAAAAGTCTCCCTGTCCTCAGACTAGGGCGACATTCAGCAAAAATCGAAAACGTGTACTTAGAATTAACTTTAGAATTCTAAATCTTGTGAAAAAGGCGATGAATCCAACTTGAATGATATACGGTGCCATCCCGGGACTGCAATGCTGGAAAGGGATACATCTACAAATCTACGATTTATATACCTGTGCTTACCTTTATCAAGGCAGAGGTGTTGGTTTGGTTCCTGCTCCTTTGTTTCGTCAGGGGAGCTGCCTGTCACCCTTAGGAGGAAGTCCATGCTTGAGTGACATGCCAAAGCCAGCCAGTAAGATACAATAGGATTTCACAACAATAAACTATTCATAAAAAGTGTGTGAGGTGAACCAACGACTGAGCCAAGACAGAGCCGGAGGAACGATCATGCACTCTTTGTAGTGTTGTGATAATAACATTATTTTTCAAACATGTAATTAGTCAAACTCCTCAGTCAGTAGAAGGGGCATTAAACGTGCGTGTGTATGCACATGAACAGGATTACACCCATACATTTTAAGCCAGGAAAAACCCTTATGTTTAAAATAACCCTCTGAGGCTGAATCCCTTATCTCAAGTAGAGTGAAAACCTCACAACTCTATGGACACGTTTCTCTATTTAAACTCTCGACCCCAAAAAGGTTCAATGTTACCTCCAGCCCCCACCACCAACCACACCCCCACCAACCACACCCCCACCCCATTGTTGTCTATTAGAACTGCATGGGAACGGTGTTCGTCATTCACATGTGCTCATAATTCACTTTTCAGTTCAAAGTAGTAAATCAGGCGCATATTTCCGAACAAAACATCTTGGAATCCACCTTGAGGTGTGGACGTCCTTTGTTTGTTCTGCCCTGATAAGAACTACTTCTTCAGAAAGTGGTGCGCCGCTGCACAGTGTTGACATTGATGTGGATATCTGAGCAGAAGGTCAGTCGGGTGTGGTTTCTCAGTTGTGTGAACAACACTGTGGGATGTGTGGGAGGACTGCGGCTCTGTGGCAACACCACACACATCTGAGATATGATGGGTTTGGTTTACACGGAGGCGGTCTGAAGAAGAGAAGGAGAAAGTGAGACACTGTTACAATCCAGGTACACAGAGGGAGCATGTCGCTACTGGTATCGTTTATCAGTGCCACTGATCATGGGAAAGGGATTCACGTCTGTCAACACTTCAGTTTGAGTTCCAACGACAGGATTCTTTAAAACACACATTCAGATAAATAAATGAAATGAAATAAATAAATACTACAACAAATAACTACAAAAATCAGGGCTGCAGCGTTTGAGTTGAGCTTGAAATCCACAGTTCGGCTCAGACTTCGATTGTTGAGCCACATTTGGGGTTTTGGACTAATTAAGTTTATAAATGTTCCTAACTACTGACTTGAATGTCCCTAAGTTCATTATGTGATTTTAAAAAACAGTTGTAATGTGTAATATTTACACTTTAAATCTAATAATAATTTCATGAGTTATAGTGTTAATTGGGAATTCAAAGCAAGTTTTTTTATTTAAATTAGTAATTACCAACTAAATGTGGGCATATGAGCAAACCAATCGTGTTCCTTGACCCTTAATGGATTCTCATCTTGTCTATTTCACAGACTGTGGCGTTTTCCATCGGAAGAAAGGGAGGAAGAAAGACGAAAGCTGAGAAGAGCCGAGTGGGGCGAAGGCCCTGTGGATACTGACTCGGGATTTGTATCATTGGCTGTCGGGAGAGGGGTAAACGGACGACCCACAGCGAAACAAGACAGTTCAATCCTGATTCCTGACTTGTCAACATGAATAAGTCTTTCTCAATATCTACCAAAGAGGGCCTAGATTGTCTTGATGATCCGATGGAGACGCTCCATGAATCAAAGCAGACTGAAACAATCGGCACGTTAACAGTACTCATATTATTTTGTGAGCATATGGACTCTTTACTTTACATAAAGCTCATTTTGGAGTAAAGTCTCCAACTCCTTCCAACTCTTTTGCCACTGAGGAAGCCCAAAGTGTTTTTCTCTCTTCGTAGCATCTCAGACTGATGCTGTAGTATTTGGGTTTCCAGCTGTGGAAGAGAATTATTCATGTTCACACATACGGACTAAACTGATGTACGATCAATATAATAGATATATTCTCTCCTAAAGTGGATTATTCAAGAAGGGGAGTGCAGCACAAGCTCCTGAATTCAGTGATGGGAACTTCACCTGGACTGAGGACATCACTGTGGCTTTGCCAAATCTCTACCCCCCCCCCCCAAAAAAAAGCCTGTGATGTGCTCCCCTGGGCCTGGATGGTCCAACTCAGAGACCCGACCAGAAGCAACAAGAGAGACTACACATTGGATTGTTATTGGATTGAAAAACAACCGAGTTTGTACCCGAGACAGACTTCTCTTCTCCGTTTGCCCCATCACATCATGTGTATGTGAACCGAACTTCAAACCTTCAGGCAAACTGATAACTACTGTTTTCTCTTCCTTCTTCAATTGTTGACAATGCATTTCTTAACCTACAGCCTATATTTAAAGTGATATTCTACCAGTGTGCCATAGACCCAAACTGCATAATCACAAACTGTCAAAAACATATTTATTTCTATGTGTTTATCGTGCGTGAGTGAGAGCTGAACCCAGAAAAACTACAACATACGATCACCTTCCTCCATCCGAGCCGTGCATCTTCATATTTACTGTAGAATATAGATCCTGCTACTAGTTTAGATTTTTCTTCTTAAAGCTTAAAGAGGTGACCGTTGATATTTCAAACATGAAGTAACATCACAGTCAGAATTTGTTAACAGTATAATCAAGCCTATACATTTTTTTAAATGTAAAACATAAGTGAACTAACAATAATTACATAATTACATTTTGTCAATTAACTCAAAAGTGGCTTCGGGTGTTCGGGCTTCTAGTATTTTGATTCGGAGTTTCAACAATGAACATGTTAGAAATTAAATCTGAATGAAAAGCTATAACGATTGATAATATTTAAATCTCAACCCCGTACAATTGTAACCATACCACGTAGTGAGTGGCCATTCTCAATATTCAAATGTTTTACATTTGTTAAATTTAGTTTAAAACCAACAAATTCTGACAAGCAAAATAGTCATTAGTTCCAATTCTTTGTCTGATTGCTGTTTTATTTTCACATTTACATGTCAACTCAAATTCACAGGTTTTGACAACGTGTGAAAAGAATTGAAAAATCAACTTCAACTTCATCTGTGTAACTTCCTGTTTTATCGCGTGCAGTTGGACTTACAGGTCAACATCAGGAACCACTCAACAGAAAACACCTTGAACCCCAAACCTGTGTGCATACGAGAGAAACTTTGGTAGACACAGTTTAAAATGACCGTTACAAAAGTTAATGAAAAAGACTAGAAAGTTGATCTGAGGGCACATTCCTCCCCCAATTTATCTTAAAGACAGACCCACACCAACACAACATTTTATAGTAATTGGTTGAGTAGTTTTTGCGTAATCCTGCAGACAGCAGTGAAAACTTGGTCGAGATAAATATAAAGTGAGCAACATTACTCCACAGTCTGTATAATTAATGTTTAACCTCATCCACAGGCCTCCTGGCAAAAAGTTCGTAGAAAGTCAGGATGATTCGATGTGTGAACACAGCAGGGGATCCCCCGCTTCACCGTGAGCGAGTGGGGGGTTGATGACGCTTCCAACATGCGACGGATGCAAACAGAGTCTAGAGAGTTTGTGGTGATAAGAGCCGACGCCGGTTTCTGTGCTTTGTTCTGTGATCTCAGCAGCGGAGTTAATAAGCCTAAATAATGCGGAGTATTAGTTGCTGTTGTGAATGCAGAAGACCTCCTGTGTTGTGCAGGTGTGAAAGGAAAACTCTGGGTAAGCTCTGGACCCAGTTCTCCAGATTTTACCCACAGGTCATGTCTGAAAACGGGTTTTGTTTCACTCATATTCATCAGGGAGTTGAACCAAACCAGTCACGAACCCAATGACCTAATGCACTCAGTAAGTAACAAGCAGCAGAAAATGACCAACAGCTGGGCTCAGAAAGTCGAGCACCTGTTTAGTCAAGGATGAGTTAGCGAAACAAATGTGATTTCATTATTTTCACACATCAGATCCCCGAAAGAGGAAGTTAGGAAATCCACTTAGCTTTTCTCAGCCATTGTTATCCAGTGCTGAGGACGTTCACTGCTGAGTGGATCAACAGATCACCTGAAGGCTCTCTGCACCTGTCGGCGTTGGAATGCGGCCTTGATCTTGTCTCGTTAATCGACTGAAATGTGATTTTGTTTCACATTCCTCACATGGATTTGACATTCCTCGCGCGATTATCGATGATGATGATGAAGGTGGAGGAATAATCCGATTATGGTGGAGGGTTCCCGGTCGGCACATACAGAGCAAAGATGTCTGGGTGGTGCACAGGAAGGATTTAGTAATAACACATAGAGGACACTGTCTGCCTATTGAGAAGTGTGTAGAAATACAATTTTGTTCCATACAAATTCAACATTGTGATGTTTCACTAATCTTCAGGTATCAAAATTTGAGTTGCACCCAAGACTGCAGTAAGAATTCACTTGTTTGTGTGAAAGTTACAGTTTCTGTTCATGCGCTCACTCCTCATGTCACATATGATCTACGTACAAGCTTTGCAAGTCCAATAGTGTCACTCTTTAGTCGGGAGAATGATGATGTTAAATTATTCTGATAAATATATATATATATATATATATATAAAGCATTGGGTTGAGCAGCTTCCATGCGTTTCAGGAGGCAACACAAAAGAAGCTCTGTAATGATGTAACAGATGAAAGATAAATATTGGTGTATTTCTTTAAATGCAGTAAGTGTATTTGTATTATACTTTATCGATCATATGTAACCGTATGGTTGTCTTTTCGTAACCATAAGAGCATTTTAAGGTGTATTCAAAGATCCTTTATTGTAAAGATGAAGTGATATTTACTACAGCTGACTGGCAACAACAGAAAGATGATAAACTACAAACACACGGATGGTTGTTGTCTGTGGTCTGAAGATATGTTTAAGAAACAGATTTTTTTATACACAAGATATTGAATTTATTTATTTTTTGGAAATGTATAATGCTACGTGACAATACTTTTATGAAAGAAAAATAAAAACCAAATTTTTCATCAACTACTCCTGTGTCCAGAGTCCAGTCAGTGTTAAAGAGTCCCTTAAAGACATTATTATTCCACTGTGTTCAGTTGTCTTGCATAATAAAATGCAGGTCTTTCAATGATGTGTTGGTCATATTCTTTCTTTTAAGTTGATTATCTAACTTTGTGAAGACAGTTAATAAGGTGAAAATGGAGAATAAGAGAGAAAGAGAGAGAGACTGTTCTTGTGCCAAAAATTAGCTCCCATGAATTTCGTCTGAGAGGTTAAACTAAAAGCCACTAAGACTGTAGATAAAAGGGTTCGGGTGAGGGTTATATATATATTAGTGGACTAAGTACAGGAAGAAAACACCTTAAATATATATGGTAAAGTTGTAAAAGCTGGCTAGCAATGTCAATTTGAACATTTTCAGCATCGTTGGCCATGGAGACCGACACGCACACGTCTGAGTGCAGAGAAATTGAAAGTAATGACCCTCACAAAACCATAAGTGCCTGTAAAAAGACGTCCTCCTCGAAGGCAAAAGCAAAACAAAAACCATCTCATACCAAAGACACCACGTTGTGGCAGGAATGCTCTCTGTAATAACTACCAGCACACCTTTTAAAGTTGGAATCAGTCCTAGTCACAGAGTGGGAGCCTGGGTACTGAGAACCCTTTGAAGACCCTCACTATAAAACCAAACAACTGTGCTGCTCCTGGGAACCAGACCAGTCTCAGCTTGTTTTGAAAAGATGTTCCACCAACTGACAACAGAAGTTGACAGAAACCAGACCCGGCTTAACCAGAGAACCAGAAGGTAATGACCCAACAGACACAAGGCGGAGAGAGAGCCACCAGGAAAGAAAGACCCTGACTGCACCCTACCGCCCCGACTGAAAAATGCAACAAAGCTCGTCTTCACTGGGACTGGGTTTCACTAAATTCAGAGATGTGATGCCAGCCATGCTCAGAGAAATCAATGACATGTGGTAGCTGCGAAAGACCTTCAGTAGATGAAAGACGTGCATTAAAAGAGCATTGATGACTTCAGCGAGACCACCTAGGCTCCACAGAACTTAAAACACCAGTCGGTCAACGAGCCGAGAGAGGAGCCGGAACACAAACAGAGCCAGTGCAGGACAAGAACCCCTGCTCTCCTCTCCAGCCCATAACCCGACTGCTGGCTAACAGACACAGCCTCTCAACCCACTCCCTCCCCTGGCCCCTCAGCCTTGGTTGAGATACCCCAACACTGTTTCCCTCCCTGCTGACCAGGCTGACTCTTCCGCTACACCTTCATCTAGTGTACCAGCCAAGCTAGAACCACAGGCGGTGCTACTAAAGGACTCCAACCTCCTCTTTGACCAATGTGTTGTGAGCACTGCAGGAATACTGGACATCCGTCAGAGCGGCTGCAGCGAGATTCCCAAGGTTGCTCCCCAGAACATTGAGTGCTCTGGGAGAAACCATGAAAGATGCAAAGTTCTTGCACTATACCTGAGCCAAGACACAGGCCAGGCAGCGACTAAGGCTGCAGTGTCCTCAGGCTGAACTCTGAACCCTAGCTTGCCATTTCGGTTCAATTTGGAGAATGACGTGTGATTGAAAACGTGCGGCATATGGAAGCACTGTATTATTCACTTTGAGTGGTCGTTCAGACTAGAAAAGTGCCACATAAATCGAGTCCACTTACCACAAGGATCCCTGGTCCTCAGAAACCAGCCATTTCTATGAGCAGTGACAACATGAACAACTCCTGTGTCCTGAGCAGAAGGTGGAGCGAGCGGCTCATTGTCTTGGAGTAGCATAAAGACTGGAAACAGCGAGCAATCTAAATCTAAATCTAATACCCAACAATTTATTGGCCAAGAGCAATAACTTCCTGGCGTTGTCTTTAACAGTCCGGGACTATTAGCCACTTGAGAGCAGCAAACTGTTGTTTTAAGGGTTTAACAAGATATAACATATTTACTACGGAGCTTTAGAGGTTCTGGTATGTGGATTTCATAACATTTGGGTAGAGCTACAGGTATATGCTAACTCCCCCCCCCCCGTTTCTAATCCTCATACCGAGCTAAGCTAATCGGTTCAGCTGCACATGAAAGCCGTATCAGCCCTCTCATCTATTTCTCAGCAAGACAGGGAATAAATGTATTTCCCAAAATATTTAACAACACCTTAAAGCACTTTGTTGCATATAACTGAAACATATAGTTTTCACATATTTCAAAAATATTATTCTACATTTAATCTTGTAAATATTTTGAGTGGCCAAAGATCTGAATTTCTTTCAGATTAACAAACTGCTCATGAGATAAATGTCTATGAGTCTATGTGGAAAGAAGCCAGATAGAATTATTTAAATATGCAGAGACAGGGCTACAACTTACAACTCACAATCTTATAGCATGTGCACACTGCAAATATAGTGAAGTTTAACAACTACAGCTGCAACTACTTTGTATGAACCTCTTCAAAAAAGTGAAATATGAGAGTGAAGCGGCCCTTAAGCTTAGAAACGCCGGTCCCTTGGATCATGTTGAATATCATGTGGAGAGAGTAAAAGAGAAGTGATCCATAACCATATGGAAGGAATGTGGTGAGAGACACTAACCAATATTCATACAACCTAATCCCTGTGGGTTTTTCCCATTCCCATGGCAGGAAGAAAGACTTGAGACTGAAAGAGGAGAAGAGTTGAGGGAGGTGAAGGTCCTGTTCATACTGATTAGGGATTAAACTCACTGCCTCCCCTTCAGTTCAGTACTGATTTGTTAGTGCAGTGTTCATGAACTGAACTTTACACTTCAAGGTAAAATGGTAACTACTGTTTTCCCTCTTCAGCTGTTGAGTCTCTACGAGGACGCTATAGGCCCAAAAGGGTTTATTTCTATATGTTACCCTCCCTATGTTCAAGCTAAACGTAGCTCGTTTTGATTACTTGTCATTTCTGCAAAGCTTTCAGAGGGAACATTGGTATTTTTAAATATTAAGCAACAAAAAATAAGAACAATATAGATCATAATATATCAATATTGAGATTGTTGCCATTATATTTTTGATTATTTTATTTTTTTGGCGGAAAGTGAGATAATAAGTCTTGTTTGGGGTATTTTGTTCCTGTTCAGATTTAAAACGTGAGTGAGCAAGTAAATAATCTTCATCATTTCTTTGTCTGATTGCTCATTAGGTTCTGTCCGCTCCACCGCTTCATCAGTAAGTTTCCAGGTTTTGAGGAAAGAAAGAAGATGGAAAATGAAGGCAAGTCAACTTTATTTTGTATAACACATGTATTATCACATGAATTTCCAATGAGGCCTAGATTCCCAGCGTCTCACCTAAACCCAAGACCTGAGGAGAAACCTTTAGGGACCCAGTTCAAATGGCCATCAGTTCCGCTCCCCACCCTCGCCTCCAGTCTCCAGCCTCCAGCCTCCAGCCTCCAGCCTCCCCATCATTTACTCCGACCTTTCTATTATCCTGACGGCTCCACCCATTCACATACCTGTTTCCACTTATCATCAGCCCTGCAGACCCTGGAGCTCTCCCCGCCTGCACATCAGTCTATCATCAACCTTGGAGATTACATGTATCAGCGAAACCATTCACTGATCTGGCCAATGATAAGCAGATGGTAGGGAGGCCGGCGGTATCTTTGCACCATCTTCCCCGTCGTCGTCGTCGTCGTCGTTGTCGTCGTCGTCGTCGTCGTCGTCGTCGTCGTCGTCATCGTCGTCGTCTCTGTCTGCTTCTCCATCTGCTTGTCCGTCCGCTTCTCGGTCTTGCTCTTTCGCGTCCTCTTCGGGTTCAGAGGATGGTTGCTGGGAGAATAGCTGTTGGAGAACCTGCTCTCTGGTGAAACGCGCCTGACGTGACATCGTGACATGGTCAGGGAGGGTGCCTTAATGAGTTATACCTGCGCCTGATCGTTAACTATCATGTTCACCAGAAGACTTTATATAAACGCTGCCCTCTTGTGTCACCTGGTGCCTCTGCTGAGTTCCCTTGGGTTTCCCTGAATTGTTAGTTTGAATATTCTGCTTGCATCTTGTTCTGCATCACATCCCTACTTCTTGCAACCCAATTGCATTCAATTCAATTCAATTTTATTTGTACCGCGCCAAATCATATCATAACCAAATCTCTGGCAACCCAATGGATGTATAACTGACAATGCAGGTCATGGCTTTTATTCCTCGGCTAACCACTAGAATACGCTATGAAAAGTATCTGTGTAAATTGATAAATCTTGATAAATTCATCAACATCCAAATGTATCCATCTATAAATATAATTGGTATTTGTTGTTAATATGCTTGATGCTTTGCTTGCTATAATTTGATTAATGACTTTATCTGGCTTATATGAGCTACTACTGCCTTCTGTTATGTACTGTGATAAATTCAGATTGTTTCATAGTAAATATCCCGTCTGTATGAGACCGTACAATGTTTGTAATGTTAGCATTTTGCATGTGAAAGAATTGATTAAGATGATCAAGTCAAACTTCAGTGACACCAAATACAACAGAGCTTTTACAGGGAAAATGTTTCCAAATCTGTTTTTGAGACAGTTTAGGTTTGCCAGTGGTTTGCCAGTGGCTTGCCAGGGAATGCCAGTGGTACACCTGGGAATGTTAGTGGGCAGCCGAGCATTGTGAGTGACCAGCAAAGTCAGTAACACCCCCATTCTGTTTGCCAAGGTAGGAATGCGAGTTATCCACGAGGAATGTTGTTTTCCTGCTGAGTCAGCTATCATCCAGTAGGTTAGTGAGATATGAATGTGAGTAACTTCCCCATGGTCATGAATAACAGAAATGCGAGAATTGATGAAGAAGAAATACCTCCGGTCTCTCAGTTACCAACGCACACTTATTGTCAAGATCAGTGGCTGTCGTCAGGGAGGATACAGCCTCTGTTGACCTCTAAGTTGCCTTAATTTTACCCCTTAACCCCCTATGGCAAAACGGTACGATCAAATAAAAAAAAACAAGGAGCACAAAGGATTTAAAATCATTATTTTTTTTTAAATCAAAAAGGAGTGCGCAAAGGAGCAAAGAACAAAATGTTAAAAGACCAAGAACCAGGATTTGGCAGCAAAATGTTTAAAATACAATGTTTTTGCCGTTCTGTTAAGATTTCCCATACATTTTAGGGACTTAAATTAGTTAACTAAGCATGAGCACAGTGAAGAATGGGGCACTGCTATGGATGGTATTTTCCCAGAATAATAACAGATTGAGAGCAATAGAACACATGTTATGTATTTTTAATGTCATTGGAGACATGTGGACAATTATAAAACAAATGCTAAATGGTTTTGGCAGAACAAAAGATTTCTGGGTCTACTTCAAATTTGAAACTGCAGAAAATCCCTAACAGGGTGAATTGTTGATTTTAAATGGGTTTCTTTGACGTTGGGAGCAACAGGACAAGTGAAGTAAAAGGGAAATGGACTTTCTCCTGAGGCAGGAACAATATGTTTAAAACCTTCTGTCATGTTATCTTACAAATTATTGTGACTAACTTAGTGGAGGCAGAGAAGTTGAAACCAGAGAAAATTGCAAACCGATTTGTCTCAAAGTAAAAAAAAACAACAGGGAATTTCTGTGTAGAGTTTATCATAAGCTTCTCTGGAAGTAATACTACTAATAGACATACTGCTGTCTACTGTCGAAAGGGATTAGAACCCTGTTATTCCACAGTAAAGAATGATGTGGTGGCAAATTGTAGGAGAAAATAACTTTAAGTTTTGACAGGTCAAAATCACATTTAAGCAAGTGTTCGATCCCTCCAAAGTTTTGTTAGGAATGTGGTACCATCTAGACTGAGGTTGAGAATTCTGTTACCCAAAGTTCTGCAAGTGTGGATTCAAATCCCAGAGCCTTCAGGCCCCCAAACCTCCCACCTGAGTGTGAGTCTGTTGTTCTTATGAAAAGGTCCATCTGTATTTGATTCAATCTATCTTGTGTCACTTTATGTTATCAGTTAACAACACAGGTAAATCTTCTTGGACACACAATTAATGACAATGTGAAGGTCGATTTTTCAATGGACCCTTTTTACAGACAAGGCAACAAAATAATTTCCCAGTAGCACATAATAATCCCTGTAATTCAGATTTTATTGAATTATTGAGATAAATAACTTGTAAAACAGAAAATCAAAATGTAGAATATTCTGAGATAATATTACGTAAATGAATACACTGATAACTGTGCTTCTAAAAGGTCTGCAATTCCAAAGGGAGGATTGAATGCAGCTCGTACAGATTCAACTCACTTTGAAAGATTACAGAATAAAAAACTGACTTAACTGCCAGTGGCCATGAAGTATTTATGAAAAACAAGCCGTCACCAGATACTGTGAGTTGATCTACCTTCTCGATAGTATGACCGCAAACAACTTAAAGTATCTGGCACTTAACCTTGACACTGAAAAGGCTTTCAACGTTCACGATGGAAGTTTAGTGTTACCGTGTTTCTGCTTGAATGATGAAGTCATAGGATATCTTAAATCCATCACTCACCAACTGCTCAGATCAAATTAAATGGCCGTGTCTCTGGAGACCTCCCCTCACATAAATTATGGAGCCACTCGCTCGAGCATTTAAAGCAGATGTCAAACTAACAGGAATTCCAATTTAAGAAGCAGATCACAGGAGCTGTCTGTTTGTAGAGGACGTTCTTTTGACCCCCAACCAATCCAGACTGGAGCCGGCATTCAGTCCTGCCATGAACGCTTTGTTATTTTTATTCAGGATTTAAATAAAACATACAACTCAGGCTTTAAGACATTAAATACCTCTGTGAGTCTATCTAATATTTATAGTTGCATACCTCCACCGAAGCCCA